>NW_026975343.1:0-77766 GCF_030014295.1 Loxodonta africana | reverse complement strand
CATAGAGAGATAGTATTTGGGCTTGGGCTTAGAGCTGGGTGTTGGGACTAGGGCTAGAGGTGTTGTTATTAGCGTTAGCGGGTTGGGTTAGGGGTGTTGGGGAGGGGTTCAGGGCGTTGGGTGGTTAGAGTGCGGGGGTTGGGGGGGTTAGGGTTCAGTGTTAGGTTTTAGGGTCAGGGTCAAGTTCAGGGCTGAGGGTTAGGTTTTGGCTTTGGGGTTCGGGCCTAGGGCTGGGGTCAGGGCTTGGGGTTGGGGTGAGGGTTTCGGGTTAGGATTTAGGTTCCAGGTTTAGGTTCCGGGTCCGAGCCAGGGTCAGGGATCAGGGTCAGGGTCAAGGGTCGGCGGTTGGGGTCGAGTGGGTTAGGGTTTGGGGGTTAGCGGTTTATGGTTTCCTTTTGGCGACGTCCCCCCGGGCTCGATGAATAGATGTTTTCAGTGGCCCCTGAAGCGCCTCTCGCTGCGGTCGTTCGTCTCTTGTCCGACGGGGAGTGCACGCATGCCTCTCGGCTTGGTGGAGAAAAACGCCCTCACCCTGTTGGTGCAGTCAAGGGAGGCGGGACTTGTCCCCTCGTGAGGTACTCCTGGCCCAGGCCCGGTCCCACGCGTGAGGGGCCGTTTGGTTGTATGTGGCCGTGGAATGCGCAAGGGTTGCTCCGGTTGGGATAGAAGTGTCTGGGGCCTTCCGTGACCCTGGGTAGTCGTTGGATTCTGGCTCCCCTATGTGCCTCTGCCACGCCACTGTCCGCACCTCCACCACCCACCGTAGTCTTCCGTCTGGCCCTCTTTGCACACGTCAGCACCCCACCCCGGGCCCCAACTCGCTTGATACTCCCGTTCTGCTTTTTCAGCCCCCGACACCTACGGATGCAACGACACAGGCGGGAGTTGTCGGAGATGTCGTGACGGCTCCGTTGGCGCTGTATTCCTGAGTCTGCCAGGAGCCCGGGGACCAATCGCTAATGCTGTCGTGTCTGCGAGTCACGGGGCGGCCGTGCGCGGTTGCTCGCGCCTACGCTAAATTTTGCTCTGTCCGACGTTGCTCCCCAGAGCTTCGCGGACGGGCCCTCAGCCCCGTTTGTCTAGGACTCTCGTCGCTGCCCCGATTACTTCACTCGGTTGCCCTCCTTCACCCGTATGGACGAGCGCAGCACTGAGTGTTTTTCTCACAGACGATTCAGATCGTCAGATACTTCAGGTCCAGGTCCCATCTGCCCAAGCGAAGTTTCAGCTTCCACGCAGTTTCTGAAGTCGGCCGTTACGGATCTCTCCTTTGTGTCATGTGGTAGTATCCTTTGTCTTGCGTCACGTCCTCCGGTGTCGTGCCAAGTGGGACTGTGCCGCCTTGTGGTGTGTGGTACATCCATAGGATGGAGTAGTATTCAGCGGTGAAAGGATGCCATGAGGGGTTAGAGATTTAGGGTTCAGGCTCTGGGTCACGTTTAGGGGTTAGGGCGGTTAGGGTTTGGGTCGTTGGGGTTAAGGTTAAGGGGTGTGGGGGGGGCTGGGTTTGGGGGGGTTTTGTGTTGGGGGTTTGGTGTTGGGGCGAGGGCGGTTTGGGTTGTGGTTAGGGTGTTGGCCTTGAGCTTAGGGGTCTGGGGCTAGGGTTCGGGGGTTTGGGGTCGGGGCAGGGGTGTTGGGGTTTTGGTTGGGGTTTTGGGGTGTTTAGGGTTGGGGGCTGGAGTGGTTGGGGTTCGGAGTTAGGTGGAGGGTTGATGAAAGTTCCGTTTTAGGTTTAGGGTTGAGGGTTAGGGCTTAGGGCTAGGGCTAGGGTTAGGGGTTATGGGTTGAGGTTAGGGTTAGGGTTAGAGTTAGTGCTCCGGGGGTTGGGTTTAGGGTTACGGGGTTTGAGCTTGGGGTTAGGGGGTTTGGCGGTTTGGCCTTAGGGGGTTGGGGTTGGGGTTAGGGTTAGGGCTTAGGGTCAGGATGCAGGGTCAGAATTCAGGGTCGAGGGTCGGGGTCAGCGGTCAGGCGTCGGGCTCGGGTGCTTAGGGTGTAGGCTCAGGGTTTTAGGGTTAGGCCTTTAGGGTTAGGGTTTTGGGCTTCAGGCTTTGGGTCATTGTTAGGGTTAGGGCGGTTAGGGTGAGGGTTGCTGGGCTTAGGATTGGGGGTTGGGCTTGGGCTTAGAGCTGGGTGTTGGGACTAGGGCTAGAGGTGTTGTTATTAGCGTTAGCGGGTTGGGTTAGGGGTGTTGGGGAGGGGTTCAGGGCGTTGGGTGGTTAGAGTGCGGGGGTTGGGGGGGTTAGGGTTCAGTGTTAGGTTTTAGGGTCAGGGTCAAGTTCAGGGCTGAGGGTTAGGTTTTGGCTTTGGGGTTCGGGCCTAGGGCTGGGGTCAGGGCTTGGGGTTGGGGTGAGGGTTTCGGGTTAGGATTTAGGTTCCAGGTTTAGGTTCCGGGTCCGAGCCAGGGTCAGGGATCAGGGTCAGGGTCAAGGGTCGGCGGTTGGGGTCGAGTGGGTTAGGGTTTGGGGGTTAGCGGTTTATGGTTTCCTTTTGGCGACGTCCCCCCGGGCTCGATGAATAGATGTTTTCAGCGGCCCCTGAAGCGCCTCTCGCTGCGGTCGTTCGTCTCTTGTCCGACGGGGAGTGCACGCATGCCTCTCGGCTTGGTGGAGAAAAACGCCCTCACCCTGTTGGTGCAGTCAAGGGAGGCGGGACTTGTCCCCTCGTGAGGTACTCCTGGCCCAGGCCCGGTCCCACGCGTGAGGGGCCGTTTGGTTGTATGTGGCCGTGGAATGCGCAAGGGTTGCTCCGGTTGGGATAGAAGTGTCTGGGGCCTTCCGTGACCCTGGGTAGTCGTTGGATTCTGGCTCCCCTATGTGCCTCTGCCACGCCACTGTCCGCACCTCCACCACCCACCGTAGTCTTCCGTCTGGCCCTCTTTGCACACGTCAGCACCCCACCCCGGGCCCCAACTCGCTTGATACTCCCGTTCTGCTTTTTCAGCCCCCGACACCTACGGATGCAACGACACAGGCGGGAGTTGTCGGAGATGTCGTGACGGCTCCGTTGGCGCTGTATTCCTGAGTCTGCCAGGAGCCCGGGGACCAATCGCTAATGCTGTCGTGTCTGCGAGTCACGGGGCGGCCGTGCGCGGTTGCTCGCGCCTACGCTAAATTTTGCTCTGTCCGACGTTGCTCCCCAGAGCTTCGCGGACGGGCCCTCAGCCCCGTTTGTCTAGGACTCTCGTCGCTGCCCCGATTACTTCACTCGGTTGCCCTCCTTCACCCGTATGGACGAGCGCAGCACTGAGTGTTTTTCTCACAGACGATTCAGATCGTCAGATACTTCAGGTCCAGGTCCCATCTGCCCAAGCGAAGTTTCAGCTTCCACGCAGTTTCTGAAGTCGGCCGTTACGGATCTCTCCTTTGTGTCATGTGGTAGTATCCTTTGTCTTGCGTCACGTCCTCCGGTGTCGTGCCAAGTGGGACTGTGCCGCCTTGTGGTGTGTGGTACATCCATAGGATGGAGTAGTATTCAGCGGTGAAAGGATGCCATGAGGGGTTAGAGATTTAGGGTTCAGGCTCTGGGTCACGTTTAGGGTTAGGGCGGTTAGGGTTTGGGTCGTTGGGGTTAAGGTTAAGGGGTGTGGGGGGGGCTGGGTTTGGGGGGGTTTTGTGTTGGGGGTTTGGTGTTGGGGCGAGGGCGGTTTGGGTTGTGGTTAGGGTGTTGGCCTTGAGCTTAGGGGTCTGGGGCTAGGGTTCGGGGGTTTGGGGTCGGGGCAGGGGTGTTGGGGTTTTGGTTGGGGTTTTGGGGTGTTTAGGGTTGGGGGCTGGAGTGGTTGGGGTTCGGAGTTAGGTGGAGGGTTGATGAAAGTTCCGTTTTAGGTTTAGGGTTGAGGGTTAGGGCTTAGGGCTAGGGCTAGGGTTAGGGGTTATGGGTTGAGGTTAGGGTTAGGGTTAGAGTTAGTGCTCCGGGGGTTGGGTTTAGGGTTACGGGGTTTGAGCTTGGGGTTAGGGGGTTTGGCGGTTTGGCCTTAGGGGGTTGGGGTTGGGGTTAGGGTTAGGGCTTAGGGTCAGGATGCAGGGTCAGAATTCAGGGTCGAGGGTCGGGGTCAGCGGTCAGGCGTCGGGCTCGGGTGCTTAGGGTGTAGGCTCAGGGTTTTAGGGTTAGGCCTTTAGGGTTAGGGTTTTGGGCTTCAGGCTTTGGGTCATTGTTAGGGTTAGGGCGGTTAGGGTGAGGGTTGCTGGGCTTAGGATTGGGGGTTGGGCTTGGGCTTAGAGCTGGGTGTTGGGACTAGGGCTAGAGGTGTTGTTATTAGCGTTAGCGGGTTGGGTTAGGGGTGTTGGGGAGGGGTTCAGGGCGTTGGGTGGTTAGAGTGCGGGGGTTGGGGGGGTTAGGGTTCAGTGTTAGGTTTTAGGGTCAGGGTCAAGTTCAGGGCTGAGGGTTAGGTTTTGGCTTTGGGGTTCGGCCTAGGGCTGGGGTCAGGGCTTGGGGTTGGGGTGAGGGTTTCGGGTTAGGATTTAGGTTCCAGGTTTAGGTTCCGGGTCCGAGCCAGGGTCAGGGATCAGGGTCAGGGTCAAGGGTCGGCGGTTGGGGTCGAGTGGGTTAGGGTTTGGGGGTTAGCGGTTTATGGTTTCCTTTTGGCGACGTCCCCCCGGGCTCGATGAATAGATGTTTTCAGCGGCCCCTGAAGCGCCTCTCGCTGCGGTCGTTCGTCTCTTGTCCGACGGGGAGTGCACGCATGCCTCTCGGCTTGGTGGAGAAAAACGCCCTCACCCTGTTGGTGCAGTCAAGGGAGGCGGGACTTGTCCCCTCGTGAGGTACTCCTGGCCCAGGCCCGGTCCCACGCGTGAGGGGCCGTTTGGTTGTATGTGGCCGTGGAATGCGCAAGGGTTGCTCCGGTTGGGATAGAAGTGTCTGGGGCCTTCCGTGACCCTGGGTAGTCGTTGGATTCTGGCTCCCCTATGTGCCTCTGCCACGCCACTGTCCGCACCTCCACCACCCACCGTAGTCTTCCGTCTGGCCCTCTTTGCACACGTCAGCACCCCACCCCGGGCCCCAACTCGCTTGATACTCCCGTTCTGCTTTTTCAGCCCCCGACACCTACGGATGCAACGACACAGGCGGGAGTTGTCGGAGATGTCGTGACGGCTCCGTTGGCGCTGTATTCCTGAGTCTGCCAGGAGCCCGGGGACCAATCGCTAATGCTGTCGTGTCTGCGAGTCACGGGGCGGCCGGTGCGCGGTTGCTCGCGCCTACGCTAAATTTTGCTCTGTCCGACGTTGCTCCCCAGAGCTTCGCGGACGGGCCCTCAGCCCCGTTTGTCTAGGACTCTCGTCGCTGCCCCGATTACTTCACTCGGTTGCCCTCCTTCACCCGTATGGACGAGCGCAGCACTGAGTGTTTTTCTCACAGACGATTCAGATCGTCAGATACTTCAGGTCCAGGTCCCATCTGCCCAAGCGAAGTTTCAGCTTCCACGCAGTTTCTGAAGTCGGCCGTTACGGATCTCTCCTTTGTGTCATGTGGTAGTATCCTTTGTCTTGCGTCACGTCCTCCGGTGTCGTGCCAAGTGGGACTGTGCCGCCTTGTGGTGTGTGGTACATCCATAGGATGGAGTAGTATTCAGCGGTGAAAGGATGCCATGAGGGGTTAGAGATTTAGGGTTCAGGCTCTGGGTCACGTTTAGGGTTAGGGCGGTTAGGGTTTGGGTCGTTGGGGTTAAGGTTAAGGGGTGTGGGGGGGGCTGGGTTTGGGGGGGTTTTGTGTTGGGGGTTTGGTGTTGGGGGCGAGGGCGGTTTGGGTTGTGGTTAGGGTGTTGGCCTTGAGCTTAGGGGTCTGGGGCTAGGGTTCGGGGGTTTGGGGTCGGGGCAGGGGTGTTGGGGTTTTGGTTGGGGTTTTGGGGTGTTTAGGGTTGGGGGCTGGAGTGGTTGGGGTTCGGAGTTAGGTGGAGGGTTGATGAAAGTTCCGTTTTAGGTTTAGGGTTGAGGGTTAGGGCTTAGGGCTAGGGCTAGGGTTAGGGGTTATGGGTTGAGGTTAGGGTTAGGGTTAGAGTTAGTGCTCCGGGGGTTGGGTTTAGGGTTACGGGGTTTGAGCTTGGGGTTAGGGGGTTTGGCGGTTTGGCCTTAGGGGGTTGGGGTTGGGGTTAGGGTTAGGGCTTAGGGTCAGGATGCAGGGTCAGAATTCAGGGTCGAGGGTCGGGGTCAGCGGTCAGGCGTCGGGCTCGGGTGCTTAGGGTGTAGGCTCAGGGTTTTAGGGTTAGGCCTTTAGGGTTAGGGTTTTGGGCTTCAGGCTTTGGGTCATTGTTAGGGTTAGGGCGGTTAGGGTGAGGGTTGCTGGGCTTAGGATTGGGGTGGGCTTGGGTTGGGCTGGGTGTGGGCTTAGAGCTGGGTGTTGGACTAGGCTAGAGGTGTTGTTAGCGTAGCGGGTTGGGTTAGGGGTGTTGGGGAGGGGTTCAGGGCGTTGGGTGGTTAGAGTGCGGAGGTTGGGGGGGTTAGGGTTCAGTGTTAGGTTTTAGGGTCAGGGTCAAGTTCAGGGCTGAGGGTTAGGTTTTGGCTTTGGGGTTCGGGCCTAGGGCTGGGGTCAGGGCTTGGGGTTGGGGTGAGGGTTTCGGGTTAGGATTTAGGTTCCAGGTTTAGGTTCCGGGTCCGAGCCAGGGTCAGGGATCAGGGTCAGGGTCAAGGGTCGGCGGTTGGGGTCGAGTGGGTTAGGGTTTGGGGGTTAGCGGTTTATGGTTTCCTTTTGGCGACGTCCCCCCGGGCTCGATGAATAGATGTTTTCAGCGGCCCCTGAAGCGCCTCTCGCTGCGGTCGTTCGTCTCTTGTCCGACGGGGAGTGCACGCATGCCTCTCGGCTTGGTGGAGAAAAACGCCCTCACCCTGTTGGTGCAGTCAAGGGAGGCGGGACTTGTCCCCTCGTGAGGTACTCCTGGCCCAGGCCCGGTCCCACGCGTGAGGGGCCGTTTGGTTGTATGTGGCCGTGGAATGCGCAAGGGTTGCTCCGGTTGGGATAGAAGTGTCTGGGGCCTTCCGTGACCCTGGGTAGTCGTTGGATTCTGGCTCCCCTATGTGCCTCTGCCACGCCACTGTCCGCACCTCCACCACCCACCGTAGTCTTCCGTCTGGCCCTCTTTGCACACGTCAGCACCCCACCCCGGGCCCCAACTCGCTTGATACTCCCGTTCTGCTTTTTCAGCCCCCGACACCTACGGATGCAACGACACAGGCGGGAGTTGTCGGAGATGTCGTGACGGCTCCGTTGGCGCTGTATTCCTGAGTCTGCCAGGAGCCCGGGGACCAATCGCTAATGCTGTCGTGTCTGCGAGTCACGGGGCGGCCGTGCGCGGTTGCTCGCGCCTACGCTAAATTTTGCTCTGTCCGACGTTGCTCCCCAGAGCTTCGCGGACGGGCCCTCAGCCCCGTTTGTCTAGGACTCTCGTCGCTGCCCCGATTACTTCACTCGGTTGCCCTCCTTCACCCGTATGGACGAGCGCAGCACTGAGTGTTTTTCTCACAGACGATTCAGATCGTCAGATACTTCAGGTCCAGGTCCCATCTGCCCAAGCGAAGTTTCAGCTTCCACGCAGTTTCTGAAGTCGGCCGTTACGGATCTCTCCTTTGTGTCATGTGGTAGTATCCTTTGTCTTGCGTCACGTCCTCCGGTGTCGTGCCAAGTGGGACTGTGCCGCCTTGTGGTGTGTGGTACATCCATAGGATGGAGTAGTATTCAGCGGTGAAAGGATGCCATGAGGGGTTAGAGATTTAGGGTTCAGGCTCTGGGTCACGTTTAGGGTTAGGGCGGTTAGGGTTTGGGTCGTTGGGGTTAAGGTTAAGGGGTGTGGGGGGGGCTGGGTTTGGGGGGGTTTTGTGTTGGGGGTTTGGTGTTGGGGCGAGGGCGGTTTGGGTTGTGGTTAGGGTGTTGGCCTTGAGCTTAGGGGTCTGGGGCTAGGGTTCGGGGGTTTGGGGTCGGGGCAGGGGTGTTGGGGTTTTGGTTGGGGTTTTGGGGTGTTTAGGGTTGGGGGCTGGAGTGGTTGGGGTTCGGAGTTAGGTGGAGGGTTGATGAAAGTTCCGTTTTAGGTTTAGGGTTGAGGGTTAGGGCTTAGGGCTAGGGCTAGGGTTAGGGGTTATGGGTTGAGGTTAGGGTTAGGGTTAGAGTTAGTGCTCCGGGGGTTGGGTTTAGGGTTACGGGGTTTGAGCTTGGGGTTAGGGGGTTTGGCGGTTTGGCCTTAGGGGGTTGGGGTTGGGGTTAGGGTTAGGGCTTAGGGTCAGGATGCAGGGTCAGAATTCAGGGTCGAGGGTCGGGGTCAGCGGTCAGGCGTCGGGCTCGGGTGCTTAGGGTGTAGGCTCAGGGTTTTAGGGTTAGGCCTTTAGGGTTAGGGTTTTGGGCTTCAGGCTTTGGGTCATTGTTAGGGTTAGGGCGGTTAGGGTGAGGGTTGCTGGGCTTAGGATTGGGGGTTGGGCTTGGGCTTAGAGCTGGGTGTTGGGACTAGGGCTAGAGGTGTTGTTATTAGCGTTAGCGGGTTGGGTTAGGGGTGTTGGGGAGGGGTTCAGGGCGTTGGGTGGTTAGAGTGCGGGGGTTGGGGGGGTTAGGGTTCAGTGTTAGGTTTTAGGGTCAGGGTCAAGTTCAGGGCTGAGGGTTAGGTTTTGGCTTTGGGGTTCGGGCCTAGGGCTGGGGTCAGGGCTTGGGGTTGGGGTGAGGGTTTCGGGTTAGGATTTAGGTTCCAGGTTTAGGTTCCGGGTCCGAGCCAGGGTCAGGGATCAGGGTCAGGGTCAAGGGTCGGCGGTTGGGGTCGAGTAGGTTAGGGTTTGGGGGTTAGCGGTTTATGGTTTCCTTTTGGCGACGTCCCCCCGGGCTCGATGAATAGATGTTTTCAGTGGCCCCTGAAGCGCCTCTCGCTGCGGTCGTTCGTCTCTTGTCCGACGGGGAGTGCACGCATGCCTCTCGGCTTGGTGGAGAAAAACGCCCTCACCCTGTTGGTGCAGTCAAGGGAGGCGGGACTTGTCCCCTCGTGAGGTACTCCTGGCCCAGGCCCGGTCCCACGCGTGAGGGGCCGTTTGGTTGTATGTGGCCGTGGAATGCGCAAGGGTTGCTCCGGTTGGGATAGAAGTGTCTGGGGCCTTCCGTGACCCTGGGTAGTCGTTGGATTCTGGCTCCCCTATGTGCCTCTGCCACGCCACTGTCCGCACCTCCACCACCCACCGTAGTCTTCCGTCTGGCCCTCTTTGCACACGTCAGCACCCCACCCCGGGCCCCAACTCGCTTGATACTCCCGTTCTGCTTTTTCAGCCCCCGACACCTACGGATGCAACGACACAGGCGGGAGTTGTCGGAGATGTCGTGACGGCTCCGTTGGCGCTGTATTCCTGAGTCTGCCAGGAGCCCGGGGACCAATCGCTAATGCTGTCGTGTCTGCGAGTCACGGGGCGGCCGTGCGCGGTTGCTCGCGCCTACGCTAAATTTTGCTCTGTCCGACGTTGCTCCCCAGAGCTTCGCGGACGGGCCCTCAGCCCCGTTTGTCTAGGACTCTCGTCGCTGCCCCGATTACTTCACTCGGTTGCCCTCCTTCACCCGTATGGACGAGCGCAGCACTGAGTGTTTTTCTCACAGACGATTCAGATCGTCAGATACTTCAGGTCCAGGTCCCATCTGCCCAAGCGAAGTTTCAGCTTCCACGCAGTTTCTGAAGTCGGCCGTTACGGATCTCTCCTTTGTGTCATGTGGTAGTATCCTTTGTCTTGCGTCACGTCCTCCGGTGTCGTGCCAAGTGGGACTGTGCCGCCTTGTGGTGTGTGGTACATCCATAGGATGGAGTAGTATTCAGCGGTGAAAGGATGCCATGAGGGGTTAGAGATTTAGGGTTCAGGCTCTGGGTCACGTTTAGGGTTAGGGCGGTTAGGGTTTGGGTCGTTGGGGTTAAGGTTAAGGGGTGTGGGGGGGCTGGGTTTGGGGGGGTTTTGTGTTGGGGGTTTGGTGTTGGGGCGAGGGCGGTTTGGGTTGTGGTTAGGGTGTTGGCCTTGAGCTTAGGGGTCTGGGGCTAGGGTTCGGGGGTTTGGGGTCGGGGCAGGGGTGTTGGGGTTTTGGTTGGGGTTTTGGGGTGTTTAGGGTTGGGGGCTGGAGTGGTTGGGGTTCGGAGTTAGGTGGAGGGTTGATGAAAGTTCCGTTTTAGGTTTAGGGTTGAGGGTTAGGGCTTAGGGCTAGGGCTAGGGTTAGGGGTTATGGGTTGAGGTTAGGGTTAGGGTTAGAGTTAGTGCTCCGGGGGTTGGGTTTAGGGTTACGGGGTTTGAGCTTGGGGTTAGGGGGTTTGGCGGTTTGGCCTTAGGGGGTTGGGGTTGGGGTTAGGGTTAGGGCTTAGGGTCAGGATGCAGGGTCAGAATTCAGGGTCGAGGGTCGGGGTCAGCGGTCAGGCGTCGGGCTCGGGTGCTTAGGGTGTAGGCTCAGGGTTTTAGGGTTAGGCCTTTAGGGTTAGGGTTTTGGGCTTCAGGCTTTGGGTCATTGTTAGGGTTAGGGCGGTTAGGGTGAGGGTTGCTGGGCTTAGGATTGGGGGTTGGGCTTGGGCTTAGAGCTGGGTGTTGGGACTAGGGCTAGAGGTGTTGTTATTAGCGTTAGCGGGTTGGGTTAGGGGTGTTGGGGAGGGGTTCAGGGCGTTGGGTGGTTAGAGTGCGGGGGTTGGGGGGGTTAGGGTTCAGTGTTAGGTTTTAGGGTCAGGGTCAAGTTCAGGGCTGAGGGTTAGGTTTTGGCTTTGGGGTTCGGGCCTAGGGCTGGGGTCAGGGCTTGGGGTTGGGGTGAGGGTTTCGGGTTAGGATTTAGGTTCCAGGTTTAGGTTCCGGGTCCGAGCCAGGGTCAGGGATCAGGGTCAGGGTCAAGGGTCGGCGGTTGGGGTCGAGTAGGTTAGGGTTTGGGGGTTAGCGGTTTATGGTTTCCTTTTGGCGACGTCCCCCCGGGCTCGATGAATAGATGTTTTCAGTGGCCCCTGAAGCGCCTCTCGCTGCGGTCGTTCGTCTCTTGTCCGACGGGGAGTGCACGCATGCCTCTCGGCTTGGTGGAGAAAAACGCCCTCACCCTGTTGGTGCAGTCAAGGGAGGCGGGACTTGTCCCCTCGTGAGGTACTCCTGGCCCAGGCCCGGTCCCACGCGTGAGGGGCCGTTTGGTTGTATGTGGCCGTGGAATGCGCAAGGGTTGCTCCGGTTGGGATAGAAGTGTCTGGGGCCTTCCGTGACCCTGGGTAGTCGTTGGATTCTGGCTCCCCTATGTGCCTCTGCCACGCCACTGTCCGCACCTCCACCACCCACCGTAGTCTTCCGTCTGGCCCTCTTTGCACACGTCAGCACCCCACCCCGGGCCCCAACTCGCTTGATACTCCCGTTCTGCTTTTTCAGCCCCCGACACCTACGGATGCAACGACACAGGCGGGAGTTGTCGGAGATGTCGTGACGGCTCCGTTGGCGCTGTATTCCTGAGTCTGCCAGGAGCCTGGGGACCAATCGCTAATGCTGTCGTGTCTGCGAGTCACGGGGCGGCCGTGCGCGGTTGCTCGCGCCTACGCTAAATTTTGCTCTGTCCGACGTTGCTCCCCAGAGCTTCGCGGACGGGCCCTCAGCCCCGTTTGTCTAGGACTCTCGTCGCTGCCCCGATTACTTCACTCGGTTGCCCTCCTTCACCCGTATGGACGAGCGCAGCACTGAGTGTTTTTCTCACAGACGATTCAGATCGTCAGATACTTCAGGTCCAGGTCCCATCTGCCCAAGCGAAGTTTCAGCTTCCACGCAGTTTCTGAAGTCGGCCGTTACGGATCTCTCCTTTGTGTCATGTGGTAGTATCCTTTGTCTTGCGTCACGTCCTCCGGTGTCGTGCCAAGTCGGACTGTGCCGCCTTGTGGTGTGTGGTACATCCATAGGATGGAGTAGTATTCAGCGGTGAAAGGATGCCATGAGGGGTTAGAGATTTAGGGTTCAGGCTCTGGGTCACGTTTAGGGTTAGGGCGGTTAGGGTTTGGGTCGTTGGGGTTAAGGTTAAGGGGTGTGGGGGGGCTGGGTTTGGGGGGGTTTTGTGTTGGGGGTTTGGTGTTGGGGCGAGGGCGGTTTGGGTTGTGGTTAGGGTGTTGGCCTTGAGCTTAGGGGTCTGGGGCTAGGGTTCGGGGGTTTGGGGTCGGGGCAGGGGTGTTGGGGTTTTGGTTGGGGTTTTGGGGTGTTTAGGGTTGGGGGCTGGAGTGGTTGGGGTTCGGAGTTAGGTGGAGGGTTGATGAAAGTTCCGTTTTAGGTTTAGGGTTAAGGGTTAGGGCTTAGGGCTAGGGCTAGGGTTAGGGGTTATGGGTTGAGGTTAGGGTTAGGGTTAGAGTTAGTGCTCCGGGGGTTGGGTTTAGGGTTACGGGGTTTGAGCTTGGGGTTAGGGGGTTTGGCGGTTTGGCCTTAGGGGGTTGGGGTTGGGGTTAGGGTTAGGGCTTAGGGTCAGGATGCAGGGTCAGAATTCAGGGTCGAGGGTCGGGGTCAGCGGTCAGGCGTCGGGCTCGGGTGCTTAGGGTGTAGGCTCAGGGTTTTAGGGTTAGGCCTTTAGGGTTAGGGTTTTGGGCTTCAGGCTTTGGGTCATTGTTAGGGTTAGGGCGGTTAGGGTGAGGGTTGCTGGGCTTAGGATTGGGGGTTGGGCTTGGGCTTAGAGCTGAGTGTTGGGACTAGGGCTAGAGGTGTTGTTATTAGCGTTAGCGGGTTGGGTTAGGGGTGTTGGGGAGGGGTTCAGGGCGTTGGGTGGTTAGAGTGCGGGGGTTGGGGGGGTTAGGGTTCAGTGTTAGGTTTTAGGGTCAGGGTCAAGTTCAGGGCTGAGGGTTAGGTTTTGGCTTTGGGGTTCGGGCCTAGGGCTGGGGTCAGGGCTTGGGGTTGGGGTGAGGGTTTCGGGTTAGGATTTAGGTTCCAGGTTTAGGTTCCGGGTCCGAGCCAGGGTCAGGGATCAGGGTCAGGGTCAAGGTTCGGCGGTTGGGGTCGAGTGGGTTAGGGTTTGGGGGTTAGCGGTTTATGGTTTCCTTTTGGCGACGTCCCCCCGGGCTCGATGAATAGATGTTTTCAGTGGCCCCTGAAGCGCCTCTCGCTGCGGTCGTTCGTCTCTTGTCCGACGGGGAGTGCACGCATGCCTCTCGGCTTGGTGGAGAAAAACGCCCTCACCCTGTTGGTGCAGTCAAGGGAGGCGGGACTTGTCCCCTCGTGAGGTACTCCTGGCCCAGGCCCGGTCCCACGCGTGAGGGGCCGTTTGGTTGTATGTGGCCGTGGAATGCGCAAGGGTTGCTCCGGTTGGGATAGAAGTGTCTGGGGCCTTCCGTGACCCTGGGTAGTCGTTGGATTCTGGCTCCCCTATGTGCCTCTGCCACGCCACTGTCCGCACCTCCACCACCCACCGTAGTCTTCCGTCTGGCCCTCTTTGCACACGTCAGCACCCCACCCCGGGCCCCAACTCGCTTGATACTCCCGTTCTGCTTTTTCAGCCCCCGACACCTACGGATGCAACGACACAGGCGGGAGTTGTCGGAGATGTCGTGACGGCTCCGTTGGCGCTGTATTCCTGAGTCTGCCAGGAGCCCGGGGACCAATCGCTAATGCTGTCGTGTCTGCGAGTCACGGGGCGGCCGTGCGCGGTTGCTCGCGCCTACGCTAAATTTTGCTCTGTCCGACGTTGCTCCCCAGAGCTTCGCGGACGGGCCCTCAGCCCCGTTTGTCTAGGACTCTCGTCGCTGCCCCGATTACTTCACTCGGTTGCCCTCCTTCACCCGTATGGACGAGCGCAGCACTGAGTGTTTTTCTCACAGACGATTCAGATCGTCAGATACTTCAGGTCCAGGTCCCATCTGCCCAAGCGAAGTTTCAGCTTCCACGCAGTTTCTGAAGTCGGCCGTTACGGATCTCTCCTTTGTGTCATGTGGTAGTATCCTTTGTCTTGCGTCACGTCCTCCGGTGTCGTGCCAAGTGGGACTGTGCCGCCTTGTGGTGTGTGGTACATCCATAGGATGGAGTAGTATTCAGCGGTGAAAGGATGCCATGAGGGGTTAGAGATTTAGGGTTCAGGCTCTGGGTCACGTTTAGGGTTAGGGCGGTTAGGGTTTGGGTCGTTGGGGTTAAGGTTAAGGGGTGTGGGGGGGGCTGGGTTTGGGGGGGTTTTGTGTTGGGGGTTTGGTGTTGGGGCGAGGGCGGTTTGGGTTGTGGTTAGGGTGTTGGCCTTGAGCTTAGGGGTCTGGGGCTAGGGTTCGGGGGTTTGGGGTCGGGGCAGGGGTGTTGGGGTTTTGGTTGGGGTTTTGGGGTGTTTAGGGTTGGGGGCTGGAGTGGTTGGGGTTCGGAGTTAGGTGGAGGGTTGATGAAAGTTCCGTTTTAGGTTTAGGGTTGAGGGTTAGGGCTTAGGGCTAGGGCTAGGGTTAGGGGTTATGGGTTGAGGTTAGGGTTAGGGTTAGAGTTAGTGCTCCGGGGGTTGGGTTTAGGGTTACGGGGTTTGAGCTTGGGGTTAGGGGGTTTGGCGGTTTGGCCTTAGGGGGTTGGGGTTGGGGTTAGGGTTAGGGCTTAGGGTCAGGATGCAGGGTCAGAATTCAGGGTCGAGGGTCGGGGTCAGCGGTCAGGCGTCGGGCTCGGGTGCTTAGGGTGTAGGCTCAGGGTTTTAGGGTTAGGCCTTTAGGGTTAGGGTTTTGGGCTTCAGGCTTTGGGTCATTGTTAGGGTTAGGGCGGTTAGGGTGAGGGTTGCTGGGCTTAGGATTGGGGGTTGGGCTTGGGCTTAGAGCTGGGTGTTGGGACTAGGGCTAGAGGTGTTGTTATTAGCGTTAGCGGGTTGGGTTAGGGGTGTTGGGGAGGGGTTCAGGGCGTTGGGTGGTTAGAGTGCGGGGGTTGGGGGGGTTAGGGTTCAGTGTTAGGTTTTAGGGTCAGGGTCAAGTTCAGGGCTGAGGGTTAGGTTTTGGCTTTGGGGTTCGGGCCTAGGGCTGGGGTCAGGGCTTGGGGTTGGGGTGAGGGTTTCGGGTTAGGATTTAGGTTCCAGGTTTAGGTTCCGGGTCCGAGCCAGGGTCAGGGATCAGGGTCAGGGTCAAGGGTCGGCGGTTGGGGTCGAGTGGGTTAGGGTTTGGGGGTTAGCGGTTTATGGTTTCCTTTTGGCGACGTCCCCCCGGGCTCGATGAATAGATGTTTTCAGCGGCCCCTGAAGCGCCTCTCGCTGCGGTCGTTCGTCTCTTGTCCGACGGGGAGTGCACGCATGCCTCTCGGCTTGGTGGAGAAAAACGCCCTCACCCTGTTGGTGCAGTCAAGGGAGGCGGGACTTGTCCCCTCGTGAGGTACTCCTGGCCCAGGCCCGGTCCCACGCGTGAGGGGCCGTTTGGTTGTATGTGGCCGTGGAATGCGCAAGGGTTGCTCCGGTTGGGATAGAAGTGTCTGGGGCCTTCCGTGACCCTGGGTAGTCGTTGGATTCTGGCTCCCCTATGTGCCTCTGCCACGCCACTGTCCGCACCTCCACCACCCACCGTAGTCTTCCGTCTGGCCCTCTTTGCACACGTCAGCACCCCACCCCGGGCCCCAACTCGCTTGATACTCCCGTTCTGCTTTTTCAGCCCCCGACACCTACGGATGCAACGACACAGGCGGGAGTTGTCGGAGATGTCGTGACGGCTCCGTTGGCGCTGTATTCCTGAGTCTGCCAGGAGCCCGGGGACCAATCGCTAATGCTGTCGTGTCTGCGAGTCACGGGGCGGCCGTGCGCGGTTGCTCGCGCCTACGCTAAATTTTGCTCTGTCCGACGTTGCTCCCCAGAGCTTCGCGGACGGGCCCTCAGCCCCGTTTGTCTAGGACTCTCGTCGCTGCCCCGATTACTTCACTCGGTTGCCCTCCTTCACCCGTATGGACGAGCGCAGCACTGAGTGTTTTTCTCACAGACGATTCAGATCGTCAGATACTTCAGGTCCAGGTCCCATCTGCCCAAGCGAAGTTTCAGCTTCCACGCAGTTTCTGAAGTCGGCCGTTACGGATCTCTCCTTTGTGTCATGTGGTAGTATCCTTTGTCTTGCGTCACGTCCTCCGGTGTCGTGCCAAGTGGGACTGTGCCGCCTTGTGGTGTGTGGTACATCCATAGGATGGAGTAGTATTCAGCGGTGAAAGGATGCCATGAGGGGTTAGAGATTTAGGGTTCAGGCTCTGGGTCACGTTTAGGGTTAGGGCGGTTAGGGTTTGGGTCGTTGGGGTTAAGGTTAAGGGGTGTGGGGGGGGCTGGGTTTGGGGGGGTTTTGTGTTGGGGGTTTGGTGTTGGGGCGAGGGCGGTTTGGGTTGTGGTTAGGGTGTTGGCCTTGAGCTTAGGGGTCTGGGGCTAGGGTTCGGGGGTTTGGGGTCGGGGCAGGGGTGTTGGGGTTTTGGTTGGGGTTTTGGGGTGTTTAGGGTTGGGGGCTGGAGTGGTTGGGGTTCGGAGTTAGGTGGAGGGTTGATGAAAGTTCCGTTTTAGGTTTAGGGTTGAGGGTTAGGGCTTAGGGCTAGGGCTAGGGTTAGGGGTTATGGGTTGAGGTTAGGGTTAGGGTTAGAGTTAGTGCTCCGGGGGTTGGGTTTAGGGTTACGGGGTTTGAGCTTGGGGTTAGGGGGTTTGGCGGTTTGGCCTTAGGGGGTTGGGGTTGGGGTTAGGGTTAGGGCTTAGGGTCAGGATGCAGGGTCAGAATTCAGGGTCGAGGGTCGGGGTCAGCGGTCAGGCGTCGGGCTCGGGTGCTTAGGGTGTAGGCTCAGGGTTTTAGGGTTAGGCCTTTAGGGTTAGGGTTTTGGGCTTCAGGCTTTGGGTCATTGTTAGGGTTAGGGCGGTTAGGGTGAGGGTTGCTGGGCTTAGGATTGGGGGTTGGGCTTGGGCTTAGAGCTGGGTGTTGGGACTAGGGCTAGAGGTGTTGTTATTAGCGTTAGCGGGTTGGGTTAGGGGTGTTGGGGAGGGGTTCAGGGCGTTGGGTGGTTAGAGTGCGGAGGTTGGGGGGGTTAGGGTTCAGTGTTAGGTTTTAGGGTCAGGGTCAAGTTCAGGGCTGAGGGTTAGGTTTTGGCTTTGGGGTTCGGGCCTAGGGCTGGGGTCAGGGCTTGGGGTTGGGGTGAGGGTTTCGGGTTAGGATTTAGGTTCCAGGTTTAGGTTCCGGGTCCGAGCCAGGGTCAGGGATCAGGGTCAGGGTCAAGGGTCGGCGGTTGGGGTCGAGTGGGTTAGGGTTTGGGGGTTAGCGGTTTATGGTTTCCTTTTGGCGACGTCCCCCCGGGCTCGATGAATAGATGTTTTCAGCGGCCCCTGAAGCGCCTCTCGCTGCGGTCGTTCGTCTCTTGTCCGACGGGGAGTGCACGCATGCCTCTCGGCTTGGTGGAGAAAAACGCCCTCACCCTGTTGGTGCAGTCAAGGGAGGCGGGACTTGTCCCCTCGTGAGGTACTCCTGGCCCAGGCCCGGTCCCACGCGTGAGGGGCCGTTTGGTTGTATGTGGCCGTGGAATGCGCAAGGGTTGCTCCGGTTGGGATAGAAGTGTCTGGGGCCTTCCGTGACCCTGGGTAGTCGTTGGATTCTGGCTCCCCTATGTGCCTCTGCCACGCCACTGTCCGCACCTCCACCACCCACCGTAGTCTTCCGTCTGGCCCTCTTTGCACACGTCAGCACCCCACCCCGGGCCCCAACTCGCTTGATACTCCCGTTCTGCTTTTTCAGCCCCCGACACCTACGGATGCAACGACACAGGCGGGAGTTGTCGGAGATGTCGTGACGGCTCCGTTGGCGCTGTATTCCTGAGTCTGCCAGGAGCCCGGGGACCAATCGCTAATGCTGTCGTGTCTGCGAGTCACGGGGCGGCCGTGCGCGGTTGCTCGCGCCTACGCTAAATTTTGCTCTGTCCGACGTTGCTCCCCAGAGCTTCGCGGACGGGCCCTCAGCCCCGTTTGTCTAGGACTCTCGTCGCTGCCCCGATTACTTCACTCGGTTGCCCTCCTTCACCCGTATGGACGAGCGCAGCACTGAGTGTTTTTCTCACAGACGATTCAGATCGTCAGATACTTCAGGTCCAGGTCCCATCTGCCCAAGCGAAGTTTCAGCTTCCACGCAGTTTCTGAAGTCGGCCGTTACGGATCTCTCCTTTGTGTCATGTGGTAGTATCCTTTGTCTTGCGTCACGTCCTCCGGTGTCGTGCCAAGTGGGACTGTGCCGCCTTGTGGTGTGTGGTACATCCATAGGATGGAGTAGTATTCAGCGGTGAAAGGATGCCATGAGGGGTTAGAGATTTAGGGTTCAGGCTCTGGGTCACGTTTAGGGTTAGGGCGGTTAGGGTTTGGGTCGTTGGGGTTAAGGTTAAGGGGTGTGGGGGGGGCTGGGTTTGGGGGGGTTTTGTGTTGGGGGTTTGGTGTTGGGGCGAGGGCGGTTTGGGTTGTGGTTAGGGTGTTGGCCTTGAGCTTAGGGGTCTGGGGCTAGGGTTCGGGGGTTTGGGGTCGGGGCAGGGGTGTTGGGGTTTTGGTTGGGGTTTTGGGGTGTTTAGGGTTGGGGGCTGGAGTGGTTGGGGTTCGGAGTTAGGTGGAGGGTTGATGAAAGTTCCGTTTTAGGTTTAGGGTTGAGGGTTAGGGCTTAGGGCTAGGGCTAGGGTTAGGGGTTATGGGTTGAGGTTAGGGTTAGGGTTAGAGTTAGTGCTCCGGGGGTTGGGTTTAGGGTTACGGGGTTTGAGCTTGGGGTTAGGGGGTTTGGCGGTTTGGCCTTAGGGGGTTGGGGTTGGGGTTAGGGTTAGGGCTTAGGGTCAGGATGCAGGGTCAGAATTCAGGGTCGAGGGTCGGGGTCAGCGGTCAGGCGTCGGGCTCGGGTGCTTAGGGTGTAGGCTCAGGGTTTTAGGGTTAGGCCTTTAGGGTTAGGGTTTTGGGCTTCAGGCTTTGGGTCATTGTTAGGGTTAGGGCGGTTAGGGTGAGGGTTGCTGGGCTTAGGATTGGGGGTTGGGCTTGGGCTTAGAGCTGGGTGTTGGGACTAGGGCTAGAGGTGTTGTTATTAGCGTTAGCGGGTTGGGTTAGGGGTGTTGGGGAGGGGTTCAGGGCGTTGGGTGGTTAGAGTGCGGGGGTTGGGGGGGTTAGGGTTCAGTGTTAGGTTTTAGGGTCAGGGTCAAGTTCAGGGCTGAGGGTTAGGTTTTGGCTTTGGGGTTCGGGCCTAGGGCTGGGGTCAGGGCTTGGGGTTGGGGTGAGGGTTTCGGGTTAGGATTTAGGTTCCAGGTTTAGGTTCCGGGTCCGAGCCAGGGTCAGGGATCAGGGTCAGGGTCAAGGGTCGGCGGTTGGGGTCGAGTAGGTTAGGGTTTGGGGGTTAGCGGTTTATGGTTTCCTTTTGGCGACGTCCCCCCGGGCTCGATGAATAGATGTTTTCAGTGGCCCCTGAAGCGCCTCTCGCTGCGGTCGTTCGTCTCTTGTCCGACGGGGAGTGCACGCATGCCTCTCGGCTTGGTGGAGAAAAACGCCCTCACCCTGTTGGTGCAGTCAAGGGAGGCGGGACTTGTCCCCTCGTGAGGTACTCCTGGCCCAGGCCCGGTCCCACGCGTGAGGGGCCGTTTGGTTGTATGTGGCCGTGGAATGCGCAAGGGTTGCTCCGGTTGGGATAGAAGTGTCTGGGGCCTTCCGTGACCCTGGGTAGTCGTTGGATTCTGGCTCCCCTATGTGCCTCTGCCACGCCACTGTCCGCACCTCCACCACCCACCGTAGTCTTCCGTCTGGCCCTCTTTGCACACGTCAGCACCCCACCCCGGGCCCCAACTCGCTTGATACTCCCGTTCTGCTTTTTCAGCCCCCGACACCTACGGATGCAACGACACAGGCGGGAGTTGTCGGAGATGTCGTGACGGCTCCGTTGGCGCTGTATTCCTGAGTCTGCCAGGAGCCCGGGGACCAATCGCTAATGCTGTCGTGTCTGCGAGTCACGGGGCGGCCGTGCGCGGTTGCTCGCGCCTACGCTAAATTTTGCTCTGTCCGACGTTGCTCCCCAGAGCTTCGCGGACGGGCCCTCAGCCCCGTTTGTCTAGGACTCTCGTCGCTGCCCCGATTACTTCACTCGGTTGCCCTCCTTCACCCGTATGGACGAGCGCAGCACTGAGTGTTTTTCTCACAGACGATTCAGATCGTCAGATACTTCAGGTCCAGGTCCCATCTGCCCAAGCGAAGTTTCAGCTTCCACGCAGTTTCTGAAGTCGGCCGTTACGGATCTCTCCTTTGTGTCATGTGGTAGTATCCTTTGTCTTGCGTCACGTCCTCCGGTGTCGTGCCAAGTGGGACTGTGCCGCCTTGTGGTGTGTGGTACATCCATAGGATGGAGTAGTATTCAGCGGTGAAAGGATGCCATGAGGGGTTAGAGATTTAGGGTTCAGGCTCTGGGTCACGTTTAGGGTTAGGGCGGTTAGGGTTTGGGTCGTTGGGGTTAAGGTTAAGGGGTGTGGGGGGGCTGGGTTTGGGGGGGTTTTGTGTTGGGGGTTTGGTGTTGGGGCGAGGGCGGTTTGGGTTGTGGTTAGGGTGTTGGCCTTGAGCTTAGGGGTCTGGGGCTAGGGTTCGGGGGTTTGGGGTCGGGGCAGGGGTGTTGGGGTTTTGGTTGGGGTTTTGGGGTGTTTAGGGTTGGGGGCTGGAGTGGTTGGGGTTCGGAGTTAGGTGGAGGGTTGATGAAAGTTCCGTTTTAGGTTTAGGGTTGAGGGTTAGGGCTTAGGGCTAGGGCTAGGGTTAGGGGTTATGGGTTGAGGTTAGGGTTAGGGTTAGAGTTAGTGCTCCGGGGGTTGGGTTTAGGGTTACGGGGTTTGAGCTTGGGGTTAGGGGGTTTGGCGGTTTGGCCTTAGGGGGTTGGGGTTGGGGTTAGGGTTAGGGCTTAGGGTCAGGATGCAGGGTCAGAATTCAGGGTCGAGGGTCGGGGTCAGCGGTCAGGCGTCGGGCTCGGGTGCTTAGGGTGTAGGCTCAGGGTTTTAGGGTTAGGCCTTTAGGGTTAGGGTTTTGGGCTTCAGGCTTTGGGTCATTGTTAGGGTTAGGGCGGTTAGGGTGAGGGTTGCTGGGCTTAGGATTGGGGGTTGGGCTTGGGCTTAGAGCTGGGTGTTGGGACTAGGGCTAGAGGTGTTGTTATTAGCGTTAGCGGGTTGGGTTAGGGGTGTTGGGGAGGGGTTCAGGGCGTTGGGTGGTTAGAGTGCGGGGGTTGGGGGGGTTAGGGTTCAGTGTTAGGTTTTAGGGTCAGGGTCAAGTTCAGGGCTGAGGGTTAGGTTTTGGCTTTGGGGTTCGGGCCTAGGGCTGGGGTCAGGGCTTGGGGTTGGGGTGAGGGTTTCGGGTTAGGATTTAGGTTCCAGGTTTAGGTTCCGGGTCCGAGCCAGGGTCAGGGATCAGGGTCAGGGTCAAGGGTCGGCGGTTGGGGTCGAGTGGGTTAGGGTTTGGGGGTTAGCGGTTTATGGTTTCCTTTTGGCGACGTCCCCCCGGGCTCGATGAATAGATGTTTTCAGTGGCCCCTGAAGCGCCTCTCGCTGCGGTCGTTCGTCTCTTGTCCGACGGGGAGTGCACGCATGCCTCTCGGCTTGGTGGAGAAAAACGCCCTCACCCTGTTGGTGCAGTCAAGGGAGGCGGGACTTGTCCCCTCGTGAGGTACTCCTGGCCCAGGCCCGGTCCCACGCGTGAGGGGCCGTTTGGTTGTATGTGGCCGTGGAATGCGCAAGGGTTGCTCCGGTTGGGATAGAAGTGTCTGGGGCCTTCCGTGACCCTGGGTAGTCGTTGGATTCTGGCTCCCCTATGTGCCTCTGCCACGCCACTGTCCGCACCTCCACCACCCACCGTAGTCTTCCGTCTGGCCCTCTTTGCACACGTCAGCACCCCACCCCGGGCCCCAACTCGCTTGATACTCCCGTTCTGCTTTTTCAGCCCCCGACACCTACGGATGCAACGACACAGGCGGGAGTTGTCGGAGATGTCGTGACGGCTCCGTTGGCGCTGTATTCCTGAGTCTGCCAGGAGCCCGGGGACCAATCGCTAATGCTGTCGTGTCTGCGAGTCACGGGGCGGCCGTGCGCGGTTGCTCGCGCCTACGCTAAATTTTGCTCTGTCCGACGTTGCTCCCCAGAGCTTCGCGGACGGGCCCTCAGCCCCGTTTGTCTAGGACTCTCGTCGCTGCCCCGATTACTTCACTCGGTTGCCCTCCTTCACCCGTATGGACGAGCGCAGCACTGAGTGTTTTTCTCACAGACGATTCAGATCGTCAGATACTTCAGGTCCAGGTCCCATCTGCCCAAGCGAAGTTTCAGCTTCCACGCAGTTTCTGAAGTCGGCCGTTACGGATCTCTCCTTTGTGTCATGTGGTAGTATCCTTTGTCTTGCGTCACGTCCTCCGGTGTCGTGCCAAGTCGGACTGTGCCGCCTTGTGGTGTGTGGTACATCCATAGGATGGAGTAGTATTCAGCGGTGAAAGGATGCCATGAGGGGTTAGAGATTTAGGGTTCAGGCTCTGGGTCACGTTTAGGGTTAGGGCGGTTAGGGTTTGGGTCGTTGGGGTTAAGGTTAAGGGGTGTGGGGGGGGCTGGGTTTGGGGGGGTTTTGTGTTGGGGGTTTGGTGTTGGGGCGAGGGCGGTTTGGGTTGTGGTTAGGGTGTTGGCCTTGAGCTTAGGGGTCTGGGGCTAGGGTTCGGGGGTTTGGGGTCGGGGCAGGGGTGTTGGGGTTTTGGTTGGGGTTTTGGGGTGTTTAGGGTTGGGGGCTGGAGTGGTTGGGGTTCGGAGTTAGGTGGAGGGTTGATGAAAGTTCCGTTTTAGGTTTAGGGTTGAGGGTTAGGGCTTAGGGCTAGGGCTAGGGTTAGGGGTTATGGGTTGAGGTTAGGGTTAGGGTTAGAGTTAGTGCTCCGGGGGTTGGGTTTAGGGTTACGGGGTTTGAGCTTGGGGTTAGGGGGTTTGGCGGTTTGGCCTTAGGGGGTTGGGGTTGGGGTTAGGGTTAGGGCTTAGGGTCAGGATGCAGGGTCAGAATTCAGGGTCGAGGGTCGGGGTCAGCGGTCAGGCGTCGGGCTCGGGTGCTTAGGGTGTAGGCTCAGGGTTTTAGGGTTAGGCCTTTAGGGTTAGGGTTTTGGGCTTCAGGCTTTGGGTCATTGTTAGGGTTAGGGCGGTTAGGGTGAGGGTTGCTGGGCTTAGGATTGGGGGTTGGGCTTGGGCTTAGAGCTGGGTGTTGGGACTAGGGCTAGAGGTGTTGTTATTAGCGTTAGCGGGTTGGGTTAGGGGTGTTGGGGAGGGGTTCAGGGCGTTGGGTGGTTAGAGTGCGGGGGTTGGGGGGGTTAGGGTTCAGTGTTAGGTTTTAGGGTCAGGGTCAAGTTCAGGGCTGAGGGTTAGGTTTTGGCTTTGGGGTTCGGGCCTAGGGCTGGGGTCAGGGCTTGGGGTTGGGGTGAGGGTTTCGGGTTAGGATTTAGGTTCCAGGTTTAGGTTCCGGGTCCGAGCCAGGGTCAGGGATCAGGGTCAGGGTCAAGGGTCGGCGGTTGGGGTCGAGTGGGTTAGGGTTTGGGGGTTAGCGGTTTATGGTTTCCTTTTGGCGACGTCCCCCCGGGCTCGATGAATAGATGTTTTCAGCGGCCCCTGAAGCGCCTCTCGCTGCGGTCGTTCGTCTCTTGTCCGACGGGGAGTGCACGCATGCCTCTCGGCTTGGTGGAGAAAAACGCCCTCACCCTGTTGGTGCAGTCAAGGGAGGCGGGACTTGTCCCCTCGTGAGGTACTCCTGGCCCAGGCCCGGTCCCACGCGTGAGGGGCCGTTTGGTTGTATGTGGCCGTGGAATGCGCAAGGGTTGCTCCGGTTGGGATAGAAGTGTCTGGGGCCTTCCGTGACCCTGGGTAGTCGTTGGATTCTGGCTCCCCTATGTGCCTCTGCCACGCCACTGTCCGCACCTCCACCACCCACCGTAGTCTTCCGTCTGGCCCTCTTTGCACACGTCAGCACCCCACCCCGGGCCCCAACTCGCTTGATACTCCCGTTCTGCTTTTTCAGCCCCCGACACCTACGGATGCAACGACACAGGCGGGAGTTGTCGGAGATGTCGTGACGGCTCCGTTGGCGCTGTATTCCTGAGTCTGCCAGGAGCCCGGGGACCAATCGCTAATGCTGTCGTGTCTGCGAGTCACGGGGCGGCCGTGCGCGGTTGCTCGCGCCTACGCTAAATTTTGCTCTGTCCGACGTTGCTCCCCAGAGCTTCGCGGACGGGCCCTCAGCCCCGTTTGTCTAGGACTCTCGTCGCTGCCCCGATTACTTCACTCGGTTGCCCTCCTTCACCCGTATGGACGAGCGCAGCACTGAGTGTTTTTCTCACAGACGATTCAGATCGTCAGATACTTCAGGTCCAGGTCCCATCTGCCCAAGCGAAGTTTCAGCTTCCACGCAGTTTCTGAAGTCGGCCGTTACGGATCTCTCCTTTGTGTCATGTGGTAGTATCCTTTGTCTTGCGTCACGTCCTCCGGTGTCGTGCCAAGTGGGACTGTGCCGCCTTGTGGTGTGTGGTACATCCATAGGATGGAGTAGTATTCAGCGGTGAAAGGATGCCATGAGGGGTTAGAGATTTAGGGTTCAGGCTCTGGGTCACGTTTAGGGTTAGGGCGGTTAGGGTTTGGGTCGTTGGGGTTAAGGTTAAGGGGTGTGGGGGGGGCTGGGTTTGGGGGGGTTTTGTGTTGGGGGTTTGGTGTTGGGGCGAGGGCGGTTTGGGTTGTGGTTAGGGTGTTGGCCTTGAGCTTAGGGGTCTGGGGCTAGGGTTCGGGGGTTTGGGGTCGGGGCAGGGGTGTTGGGGTTTTGGTTGGGGTTTTGGGGTGTTTAGGGTTGGGGGCTGGAGTGGTTGGGGTTCGGAGTTAGGTGGAGGGTTGATGAAAGTTCCGTTTTAGGTTTAGGGTTGAGGGTTAGGGCTTAGGGCTAGGGCTAGGGTTAGGGGTTATGGGTTGAGGTTAGGGTTAGGGTTAGAGTTAGTGCTCCGGGGGTTGGGTTTAGGGTTACGGGGTTTGAGCTTGGGGTTAGGGGGTTTGGCGGTTTGGCCTTAGGGGGTTGGGGTTGGGGTTAGGGTTAGGGCTTAGGGTCAGGATGCAGGGTCAGAATTCAGGGTCGAGGGTCGGGGTCAGCGGTCAGGCGTCGGGCTCGGGTGCTTAGGGTGTAGGCTCAGGGTTTTAGGGTTAGGCCTTTAGGGTTAGGGTTTTGGGCTTCAGGCTTTGGGTCATTGTTAGGGTTAGGGCGGTTAGGGTGAGGGTTGCTGGGCTTAGGATTGGGGGTTGGGCTTGGGCTTAGAGCTGGGTGTTGGGACTAGGGCTAGAGGTGTTGTTATTAGCGTTAGCGGGTTGGGTTAGGGGTGTTGGGGAGGGGTTCAGGGCGTTGGGTGGTTAGAGTGCGGAGGTTGGGGGGGTTAGGGTTCAGTGTTAGGTTTTAGGGTCAGGGTCAAGTTCAGGGCTGAGGGTTAGGTTTTGGCTTTGGGGTTCGGGCCTAGGGCTGGGGTCAGGGCTTGGGGTTGGGGTGAGGGTTTCGGGTTAGGATTTAGGTTCCAGGTTTAGGTTCCGGGTCCGAGCCAGGGTCAGGGATCAGGGTCAGGGTCAAGGGTCGGCGGTTGGGGTCGAGTGGGTTAGGGTTTGGGGGTTAGCGGTTTATGGTTTCCTTTTGGCGACGTCCCCCCGGGCTCGATGAATAGATGTTTTCAGCGGCCCCTGAAGCGCCTCTCGCTGCGGTCGTTCGTCTCTTGTCCGACGGGGAGTGCACGCATGCCTCTCGGCTTGGTGGAGAAAAACGCCCTCACCCTGTTGGTGCAGTCAAGGGAGGCGGGACTTGTCCCCTCGTGAGGTACTCCTGGCCCAGGCCCGGTCCCACGCGTGAGGGGCCGTTTGGTTGTATGTGGCCGTGGAATGCGCAAGGGTTGCTCCGGTTGGGATAGAAGTGTCTGGGGCCTTCCGTGACCCTGGGTAGTCGTTGGATTCTGGCTCCCCTATGTGCCTCTGCCACGCCACTGTCCGCACCTCCACCACCCACCGTAGTCTTCCGTCTGGCCCTCTTTGCACACGTCAGCACCCCACCCCGGGCCCCAACTCGCTTGATACTCCCGTTCTGCTTTTTCAGCCCCCGACACCTACGGATGCAACGACACAGGCGGGAGTTGTCGGAGATGTCGTGACGGCTCCGTTGGCGCTGTATTCCTGAGTCTGCCAGGAGCCCGGGGACCAATCGCTAATGCTGTCGTGTCTGCGAGTCACGGGGCGGCCGTGCGCGGTTGCTCGCGCCTACGCTAAATTTTGCTCTGTCCGACGTTGCTCCCCAGAGCTTCGCGGACGGGCCCTCAGCCCCGTTTGTCTAGGACTCTCGTCGCTGCCCCGATTACTTCACTCGGTTGCCCTCCTTCACCCGTATGGACGAGCGCAGCACTGAGTGTTTTTCTCACAGACGATTCAGATCGTCAGATACTTCAGGTCCAGGTCCCATCTGCCCAAGCGAAGTTTCAGCTTCCACGCAGTTTCTGAAGTCGGCCGTTACGGATCTCTCCTTTGTGTCATGTGGTAGTATCCTTTGTCTTGCGTCACGTCCTCCGGTGTCGTGCCAAGTGGGACTGTGCCGCCTTGTGGTGTGTGGTACATCCATAGGATGGAGTAGTATTCAGCGGTGAAAGGATGCCATGAGGGGTTAGAGATTTAGGGTTCAGGCTCTGGGTCACGTTTAGGGTTAGGGCGGTTAGGGTTTGGGTCGTTGGGGTTAAGGTTAAGGGGTGTGGGGGGGGCTGGGTTTGGGGGGGTTTTGTGTTGGGGGTTTGGTGTTGGGGCGAGGGCGGTTTGGGTTGTGGTTAGGGTGTTGGCCTTGAGCTTAGGGGTCTGGGGCTAGGGTTCGGGGGTTTGGGGTCGGGGCAGGGGTGTTGGGGTTTTGGTTGGGGTTTTGGGGTGTTTAGGGTTGGGGGCTGGAGTGGTTGGGGTTCGGAGTTAGGTGGAGGGTTGATGAAAGTTCCGTTTTAGGTTTAGGGTTGAGGGTTAGGGCTTAGGGCTAGGGCTAGGGTTAGGGGTTATGGGTTGAGGTTAGGGTTAGGGTTAGAGTTAGTGCTCCGGGGGTTGGGTTTAGGGTTACGGGGTTTGAGCTTGGGGTTAGGGGGTTTGGCGGTTTGGCCTTAGGGGGTTGGGGTTGGGGTTAGGGTTAGGGCTTAGGGTCAGGATGCAGGGTCAGAATTCAGGGTCGAGGGTCGGGGTCAGCGGTCAGGCGTCGGGCTCGGGTGCTTAGGGTGTAGGCTCAGGGTTTTAGGGTTAGGCCTTTAGGGTTAGGGTTTTGGGCTTCAGGCTTTGGGTCATTGTTAGGGTTAGGGCGGTTAGGGTGAGGGTTGCTGGGCTTAGGATTGGGGGTTGGGCTTGGGCTTAGAGCTGGGTGTTGGGACTAGGGCTAGAGGTGTTGTTATTAGCGTTAGCGGGTTGGGTTAGGGGTGTTGGGGAGGGGTTCAGGGCGTTGGGTGGTTAGAGTGCGGGGGTTGGGGGGGTTAGGGTTCAGTGTTAGGTTTTAGGGTCAGGGTCAAGTTCAGGGCTGAGGGTTAGGTTTTGGCTTTGGGGTTCGGGCCTAGGGCTGGGGTCAGGGCTTGGGGTTGGGGTGAGGGTTTCGGGTTAGGATTTAGGTTCCAGGTTTAGGTTCCGGGTCCGAGCCAGGGTCAGGGATCAGGGTCAGGGTCAAGGGTCGGCGGTTGGGGTCGAGTAGGTTAGGGTTTGGGGGTTAGCGGTTTATGGTTTCCTTTTGGCGACGTCCCCCCGGGCTCGATGAATAGATGTTTTCAGTGGCCCCTGAAGCGCCTCTCGCTGCGGTCGTTCGTCTCTTGTCCGACGGGGAGTGCACGCATGCCTCTCGGCTTGGTGGAGAAAAACGCCCTCACCCTGTTGGTGCAGTCAAGGGAGGCGGGACTTGTCCCCTCGTGAGGTACTCCTGGCCCAGGCCCGGTCCCACGCGTGAGGGGCCGTTTGGTTGTATGTGGCCGTGGAATGCGCAAGGGTTGCTCCGGTTGGGATAGAAGTGTCTGGGGCCTTCCGTGACCCTGGGTAGTCGTTGGATTCTGGCTCCCCTATGTGCCTCTGCCACGCCACTGTCCGCACCTCCACCACCCACCGTAGTCTTCCGTCTGGCCCTCTTTGCACACGTCAGCACCCCACCCCGGGCCCCAACTCGCTTGATACTCCCGTTCTGCTTTTTCAGCCCCCGACACCTACGGATGCAACGACACAGGCGGGAGTTGTCGGAGATGTCGTGACGGCTCCGTTGGCGCTGTATTCCTGAGTCTGCCAGGAGCCCGGGGACCAATCGCTAATGCTGTCGTGTCTGCGAGTCACGGGGCGGCCGTGCGCGGTTGCTCGCGCCTACGCTAAATTTTGCTCTGTCCGACGTTGCTCCCCAGAGCTTCGCGGACGGGCCCTCAGCCCCGTTTGTCTAGGACTCTCGTCGCTGCCCCGATTACTTCACTCGGTTGCCCTCCTTCACCCGTATGGACGAGCGCAGCACTGAGTGTTTTTCTCACAGACGATTCAGATCGTCAGATACTTCAGGTCCAGGTCCCATCTGCCCAAGCGAAGTTTCAGCTTCCACGCAGTTTCTGAAGTCGGCCGTTACGGATCTCTCCTTTGTGTCATGTGGTAGTATCCTTTGTCTTGCGTCACGTCCTCCGGTGTCGTGCCAAGTGGGACTGTGCCGCCTTGTGGTGTGTGGTACATCCATAGGATGGAGTAGTATTCAGCGGTGAAAGGATGCCATGAGGGGTTAGAGATTTAGGGTTCAGGCTCTGGGTCACGTTTAGGGTTAGGGCGGTTAGGGTTTGGGTCGTTGGGGTTAAGGTTAAGGGGTGTGGGGGGGGCTGGGTTTGGGGGGGTTTTGTGTTGGGGGTTTGGTGTTGGGGCGAGGGCGGTTTGGGTTGTGGTTAGGGTGTTGGCCTTGAGCTTAGGGGTCTGGGGCTAGGGTTCGGGGGTTTGGGGTCGGGGCAGGGGTGTTGGGGTTTTGGTTGGGGTTTTGGGGTGTTTAGGGTTGGGGGCTGGAGTGGTTGGGGTTCGGAGTTAGGTGGAGGGTTGATGAAAGTTCCGTTTTAGGTTTAGGGTTGAGGGTTAGGGCTTAGGGCTAGGGCTAGGGTTAGGGGTTATGGGTTGAGGTTAGGGTTAGGGTTAGAGTTAGTGCTCCGGGGGTTGGGTTTAGGGTTACGGGGTTTGAGCTTGGGGTTAGGGGGTTTGGCGGTTTGGCCTTAGGGGGTTGGGGTTGGGGTTAGGGTTAGGGCTTAGGGTCAGGATGCAGGGTCAGAATTCAGGGTCGAGGGTCGGGGTCAGCGGTCAGGCGTCGGGCTCGGGTGCTTAGGGTGTAGGCTCAGGGTTTTAGGGTTAGGCCTTTAGGGTTAGGGTTTTGGGCTTCAGGCTTTGGGTCATTGTTAGGGTTAGGGCGGTTAGGGTGAGGGTTGCTGGGCTTAGGATTGGGGGTTGGGCTTGGGCTTAGAGCTGGGTGTTGGGACTAGGGCTAGAGGTGTTGTTATTAGCGTTAGCGGGTTGGGTTAGGGGTGTTGGGGAGGGGTTCAGGGCGTTGGGTGGTTAGAGTGCGGGGGTTGGGGGGGTTAGGGTTCAGTGTTAGGTTTTAGGGTCAGGGTCAAGTTCAGGGCTGAGGGTTAGGTTTTGGCTTTGGGGTTCGGGCCTAGGGCTGGGGTCAGGGCTTGGGGTTGGGGTGAGGGTTTCGGGTTAGGATTTAGGTTCCAGGTTTAGGTTCCGGGTCCGAGCCAGGGTCAGGGATCAGGGTCAGGGTCAAGGGTCGGCGGTTGGGGTCGAGTAGGTTAGGGTTTGGGGGTTAGCGGTTTATGGTTTCCTTTTGGCGACGTCCCCCCGGGCTCGATGAATAGATGTTTTCAGTGGCCCCTGAAGCGCCTCTCGCTGCGGTCGTTCGTCTCTTGTCCGACGGGGAGTGCACGCATGCCTCTCGGCTTGGTGGAGAAAAACGCCCTCACCCTGTTGGTGCAGTCAAGGGAGGCGGGACTTGTCCCCTCGTGAGGTACTCCTGGCCCAGGCCCGGTCCCACGCGTGAGGGGCCGTTTGGTTGTATGTGGCCGTGGAATGCGCAAGGGTTGCTCCGGTTGGGATAGAAGTGTCTGGGGCCTTCCGTGACCCTGGGTAGTCGTTGGATTCTGGCTCCCCTATGTGCCTCTGCCACGCCACTGTCCGCACCTCCACCACCCACCGTAGTCTTCCGTCTGGCCCTCTTTGCACACGTCAGCACCCCACCCCGGGCCCCAACTCGCTTGATACTCCCGTTCTGCTTTTTCAGCCCCCGACACCTACGGATGCAACGACACAGGCGGGAGTTGTCGGAGATGTCGTGACGGCTCCGTTGGCGCTGTATTCCTGAGTCTGCCAGGAGCCCGGGGACCAATCGCTAATGCTGTCGTGTCTGCGAGTCACGGGGCGGCCGTGCGCGGTTGCTCGCGCCTACGCTAAATTTTGCTCTGTCCGACGTTGCTCCCCAGAGCTTCGCGGACGGGCCCTCAGCCCCGTTTGTCTAGGACTCTCGTCGCTGCCCCGATTACTTCACTCGGTTGCCCTCCTTCACCCGTATGGACGAGCGCAGCACTGAGTGTTTTTCTCACAGACGATTCAGATCGTCAGATACTTCAGGTCCAGGTCCCATCTGCCCAAGCGAAGTTTCAGCTTCCACGCAGTTTCTGAAGTCGGCCGTTACGGATCTCTCCTTTGTGTCATGTGGTAGTATCCTTTGTCTTGCGTCACGTCCTCCGGTGTCGTGCCAAGTGGGACTGTGCCGCCTTGTGGTGTGTGGTACATCCATAGGATGGAGTAGTATTCAGCGGTGAAAGGATGCCATGAGGGGTTAGAGATTTAGGGTTCAGGCTCTGGGTCACGTTTAGGGTTAGGGCGGTTAGGGTTTGGGTCGTTGGGGTTAAGGTTAAGGGGTGTGGGGGGGGCTGGGTTTGGGGGGTTTTGTGTTGGGGGTTTGGTGTTGGGGCGAGGGCGGTTTGGGTTGTGGTTAGGGTGTTGGCCTTGAGCTTAGGGGTCTGGGGCTAGGGTTCGGGGGTTTGGGGTCGGGGCAGGGGTGTTGGGGTTTTGGTTGGGGTTTTGGGGTGTTTAGGGTTGGGGGCTGGAGTGGTTGGGGTTCGGGGTTAGGTGGAGGGTTGATGAAAGTTCCGTTTTAGGTTTAGGGTTGAGGGTTAGGGCTTAGGGCTAGGGCTAGGGTTAGGGGTTATGGGTTGAGGTTAGGGTTAGGGTTAGAGTTAGTGCTCCGGGGGTTGGGTTTAGGGTTACGGGGGTTGAGCTTGGGGTTAGGGGGTTTGGCGGTTTGGCCTTAGGGGGTTGGGGTTGGGGTTAGGGTTAGGGCTTAGGGTCAGGATGCAGGGTCAGAATTCAGGGTCGAGGGTCGGGGTCAGCGGTCAGGCGTCGGGCTCGGGTGCTTAGGGTGTAGGCTCAGGGTTTTAGGGTTAGGCCTTTAGGGTTAGGGTTTTGGGGTTCAGGCTTTGAGTCATTGTTAGGGTTAGGGCGGTTAGGGTGAGGGTTGCTGGGCTTAGCATTGGGGGTTGGGCTTGGGCTTAGAGCTGGGTGTTGGGATTAGGGCTAGAGGTGTTGGGGTTAGCGTTAGCGGGTTGGGTTAGGGGTGTTGGGGAGGGGTTCAGGGCGTTGGGTGGTTAGAGTGCGGGGGTTGGGGGGGTTAGGGTTCAGTGTTAGGTTTTAGGGTCAGGGTCAAGTTCAGGGCTTAGGGTTAGGTTTTGGCTTCGGGGTTCGGGCCTAGGGCTGAGGTCAGGGCTTGGGGTTGGGGTGAGGGTTTCGGGTTAGGATTTAGGTTCCAGGTTTAGGTTCCGGGTCCGAGCCAGAGTCAGGGATCAGGGTCAGGGTCAAGGGTCGGCGGTTGGGGTCGAGTGGGTTAGGGTTTGGGGGTTAGCGGTTTATGGTTTCCTTTTGGCGACGTCCCCCCGGGCTCGATGAATAGATGTTTTCAGTGGCCCCTGAAGCGCCTCTCGCTGCGGTCGTTCGTCTCTTGTCCGACGGGGAGTGCACGCATGCCTCTCGGCTTGGTGGAGAAAAACGCCCTCACCATGTTGGTGCAGTCAAGGGAGGCGGGACTTGTCCCCTCGTGAGGTACTCCTGGCCCAGGCCCGGTCCCACGCGTGAGGGGCCGTTTGGTTGTATGTGGCCGTGGAATGCGCAAGGGTTGCTCCGGTTGGGATAGAAGTGTCTGGGGCCTTCCGTGACCCTGGGTAGTCGTTGGATTCTGGCTCCCCTATGTGCCTCTGCCACGCCACTGTCCGCACCTCCACCACCCACCGTAGTCTTCCGTCTGGCCCTCTTTGCACACGTCAGCACCCCACCCCGGGCCCCAACTCGCTTGATACTCCCGTTCTGCTTTTTCAGCCCCCGACACCTACGGATGCAACGACACAGGCGGGAGTTGTCGGAGATGTCGTGACGGCTCCGTTGGCGCTGTATTCCTGAGTCTGCCAGGAGCCCGGGGACCAATCGCTAATGCTGTCGTGTCTGCGAGTCACGGGGCGGCCGTGCGCGGTTGCTCGCGCCTACGCTAAATTTTGCTCTGTCCGACGTTGCTCCCCAGAGCTTCGCGGACGGGCCCTCAGCCCCGTTTGTCTAGGACTCTCGTCGCTGCCCCGATTACTTCACTCGGTTGCCCTCCTTCACCCGTATGGACGAGCGCAGCACTGAGTGTTTTTCTCACAGACGATTCAGATCGTCAGATACTTCAGGTCCAGGTCCCATCTGCCCAAGCGAAGTTTCAGCTTCCACGCAGTTTCTGAAGTCGGCCGTTACGGATCTCTCCTTTGTGTCATGTGGTAGTATCCTTTGTCTTGCGTCACGTCCTCCGGTGTCGTGCCAAGTCGGACTGTGCCGCCTTGTGGTGTGTGGTACATCCATAGGATGGAGTAGTATTCAGCGGTGAAAGGATGCCATGAGGGGTTAGAGATTTAGGGTTCAGGCTCTGGGTCACGTTTAGGGTTAGGGCGGTTAGGGTTTGGGTCGTTGGGGTTAAGGTTAAGGGGTGTGGGGGGGGCTGGGTTTGGGGGGGTTTTGTGTTGGGGGTTTGGTGTTGGGGCGAGGGCGGTTTGGGTTGTGGTTAGGGTGTTGGCCTTGAGCTTAGGGGTCTGGGGCTAGGGTTCGGGGGTTTGGGGTCGGGGCAGGGGTGTTGGGGTTTTGGTTGGGGTTTTGGGGTGTTTAGGGTTGGGGGCTGGAGTGGTTGGGGTTCGGAGTTAGGTGGAGGGTTGATGAAAGTTCCGTTTTAGGTTTAGGGTTGAGGGTTAGGGCTTAGGGCTAGGGCTAGGGTTAGGGGTTATGGGTTGAGGTTAGGGTTAGGGTTAGAGTTAGTGCTCCGGGGGTTGGGTTTAGGGTTACGGGGTTTGAGCTTGGGGTTAGGGGGTTTGGCGGTTTGGCCTTAGGGGGTTGGGGTTGGGGTTAGGGTTAGGGCTTAGGGTCAGGATGCAGGGTCAGAATTCAGGGTCGAGGGTCGGGGTCAGCGGTCAGGCGTCGGGCTCGGGTGCTTAGGGTGTAGGCTCAGGGTTTTAGGGTTAGGCCTTTAGGGTTAGGGTTTTGGGGTTCAGGCTTTGGGTCATTGTTAGAGTTAGGGCGGTTAGGGTGAGGGTTGCTGGGCTTAGGATTGGGGGTTGGGCTTGGGCTTAGAGCTGGGTGTTGGGACTAGGGCTAGAGGTGTTGTTATTAGCGTTAGCGGGTTGGGTTAGGGGTGTTGGGGAGGGGTTCAGGGCGTTGGGTGGTTAGAGTGCGGGGGTTGGGGGGGTTAGGGTTCAGTGTTAGGTTTTAGGGTCAGGGTCAAGTTCAGGGCTGAGGGTTAGGTTTTGGCTTTGGGGTTCGGGCCTAGGGCTGGGGTCAGGGCTTGGGGTTGGGGTGAGGGTTTCGGGTTAGGATTTAGGTTCCAGGTTTAGGTTCCGGGTCCGAGCCAGGGTCAGGGATCAGGGTCAGGGTCAAGGGTCGGCGGTTGGGGTCGAGTAGGTTAGGGTTTGGGGGTTAGCGGTTTATGGTTTCCTTTTGGCGACGTCCCCCCGGGCTCGATGAATAGATGTTTTCAGTGGCCCCTGAAGCGCCTCTCGCTGCGGTCGTTCGTCTCTTGTCCGACGGGGAGTGCACGCATGCCTCTCGGCTTGGTGGAGAAAAACGCCCTCACCCTGTTGGTGCAGTCAAGGGAGGCGGGACTTGTCCCCTCGTGAGGTACTCCTGGCCCAGGCCCGGTCCCACGCGTGAGGGGCCGTTTGGTTGTATGTGGCCGTGGAATGCGCAAGGGTTGCTCCGGTTGGGATAGAAGTGTCTGGGGCCTTCCGTGACCCTGGGTAGTCGTTGGATTCTGGCTCCCCTATGTGCCTCTGCCACGCCACTGTCCGCACCTCCACCACCCACCGTAGTCTTCCGTCTGGCCCTCTTTGCACACGTCAGCACCCCACCCCGGGCCCCAACTCGCTTGATACTCCCGTTCTGCTTTTTCAGCCCCCGACACCTACGGATGCAACGACACAGGCGGGAGTTGTCGGAGATGTCGTGACGGCTCCGTTGGCGCTGTATTCCTGAGTCTGCCAGGAGCCCGGGGACCAATCGCTAATGCTGTCGTGTCTGCGAGTCACGGGGCGGCCGTGCGCGGTTGCTCGCGCCTACGCTAAATTTTGCTCTGTCCGACGTTGCTCCCCAGAGCTTCGCGGACGGGCCCTCAGCCCCGTTTGTCTAGGACTCTCGTCGCTGCCCCGATTACTTCACTCGGTTGCCCTCCTTCACCCGTATGGACGAGCGCAGCACTGAGTGTTTTTCTCACAGACGATTCAGATCGTCAGATACTTCAGGTCCAGGTCCCATCTGCCCAAGCGAAGTTTCAGCTTCCACGCAGTTTCTGAAGTCGGCCGTTACGGATCTCTCCTTTGTGTCATGTGGTAGTATCCTTTGTCTTGCGTCACGTCCTCCGGTGTCGTGCCAAGTCGGACTGTGCCGCCTTGTGGTGTGTGGTACATCCATAGGATGGAGTAGTATTCAGCGGTGAAAGGATGCCATGAGGGGTTAGAGATTTAGGGTTCAGGCTCTGGGTCACGTTTAGGGTTAGGGCGGTTAGGGTTTGGGTCGTTGGGGTTAAGGTTAAGGGGTGTGGGGGGGGCTGGGTTTGGGGGGTTTTGTGTTGGGGGTTTGGTGTTGGGGCGAGGGCGGTTTGGGTTGTGGTTAGGGTGTTGGCCTTGAGCTTAGGGGTCTGGGGCTAGGGTTCGGGGGTTTGGGGTCGGGGCAGGGGTGTTGGGGTTTTGGTTGGGGTTTTGGGGTGTTTAGGGTTGGGGGCTGGAGTGGTTGGGGTTCGGGGTTAGGTGGAGGGTTGATGAAAGTTCCGTTTTAGGTTTAGGGTTGAGGGTTAGGGCTTAGGGCTAGGGCTAGGGTTAGGGGTTATGGGTTGAGGTTAGGGTTAGGGTTAGAGTTAGTGCTCCGGGGGTTGGGTTTAGGGTTACGGGGGTTGAGCTTGGGGTTAGGGGGTTTGGCGGTTTGGCCTTAGGGGGTTGGGGTTGGGGTTAGGGTTAGGGCTTAGGGTCAGGATGCAGGGTCAGAATTCAGGGTCGAGGGTCGGGGTCAGCGGTCAGGCGTCGGGCTCGGGTGCTTAGGGTGTAGGCTCAGGGTTTTAGGGTTAGGCCTTTAGGGTTAGGGTTTTGGGGTTCAGGCTTTGAGTCATTGTTAGGGTTAGGGCGGTTAGGGTGAGGGTTGCTGGGCTTAGCATTGGGGGTTGGGCTTGGGCTTAGAGCTGGGTGTTGGGATTAGGGCTAGAGGTGTTGGGGTTAGCGTTAGCGGGTTGGGTTAGGGGTGTTGGGGAGGGGTTCAGGGCGTTGGGTGGTTAGAGTGCGGGGGTTGGGGGGGTTAGGGTTCAGTGTTAGGTTTTAGGGTCAGGGTCAAGTTCAGGGCTTAGGGTTAGGTTTTGGCTTCGGGGTTCGGGCCTAGGGCTGAGGTCAGGGCTTGGGGTTGGGGTGAGGGTTTCGGGTTAGGATTTAGGTTCCAGGTTTAGGTTCCGGGTCCGAGCCAGAGTCAGGGATCAGGGTCAGGGTCAAGGGTCGGCGGTTGGGGTCGAGTGGGTTAGGGTTTGGGGGTTAGCGGTTTATGGTTTCCTTTTGGCGACGTCCCCCCGGGCTCGATGAATAGATGTTTTCAGCGGCCCCTGAAGCGCCTCTCGCTGCGGTCGTTCGTCTCTTGTCCGACGGGGAGTGCACGCATGCCTCTCGGCTTGGTGGACAAAAACGCCCTCACCATGTTGGTGCAGTCAAGGGAGGCGGGACTTGTCCCCTCGTGAGGTACTCCTGGCCCAGGCCCGGTCCCACGCGTGAGGGGCCGTTTGGTTGTATGTGGCCGTGGAATGCGCAAGGGTTGCTCCGGTTGGGATAGAAGTGTCTGGGGCCTTCCGTGACCCTGGGTAGTCGTTGGATTCTGGCTCCCCTATGTGCCTCTGCCACGCCACTGTCCGCACCTCCACCACCCACCGTAGTCTTCCGTCTGACCCTCCTTGCACACGTCAGCACCCCACCCCGGGCCCCAACTCGCTTGATACTCCCGTTCTGCTTTTTCAGCCCCCGACACCTACGGATGCAACGACACAGGCGGGAGTTGTCGGAGATGTCGTGACGGCTCCGTTGGCGCTGTATTCCTGAGTCTGCCAGGAGCCCGGGGACCAATCGCTAATGCTGTCGTGTCTGCGAGTCACGGGGCGGCCGTGCGCGGTTGCTCGCGCCTACGCTAAATTTTGCTCTGTCCGACGTTGCTCCCCAGAGCTTCGCGGACGGGCCCTCAGCCCCGTTTGTCTAGGACTCTCGTCGCTGCCCCGATTACTTCACTCGGTTGCCCTCCTTCACCCGTATGGACGAGCGCAGCACTGAGTGTTTTTCTCACAGACGATTCAGATCGTCAGATACTTCAGGTCCAGGTCCCATCTGCCCAAGCGAAGTTTCAGCTTCCACGCAGTTTCTGAAGTCGGCCGTTACGGATCTCTCCTTTGTGTCATGTGGTAGTATCCTTTGTCTTGCGTCACGTCCTCCGGTGTCGTGCCAAGTCGGACTGTGCCGCCTTGTGGTGTGTGGTACATCCATAGGATGGAGTAGTATTCAGCGGTGAAAGGATGCCATGAGGGGTTAGAGATTTAGGGTTCAGGCTCTGGGTCACGTTTAGGGTTAGGGCGGTTAGGGTTTGGGTCGTTGGGGTTAAGGTTAAGGGGTGTGGGGGGGCTGGGTTTGGGGGGTTTTGTGTTGGGGGTTTGGTGTTGGGGCGAGGGCGGTTTGGGTTGTGGTTAGGGTGTTGGCCTTGAGCTTAGGGGTCTGGGGCTAGGGTTCGGGGGTTTGGGGTCGGGGCAGGGGTGTTGGGGTTTTGGTTGGGGTTTTGGGGTGTTTAGGGTTGGGGGCTGGAGTGGTTGGGGTTCAGGGTTAGGTGGAGGGTTGATGAAAGTTCCGTTTTAGGTTTAGGGTTGAGGGTTAGGGCTTAGGGCTAGGGCTAGGGATAGGGGTTATGGGTTGAGGTTAGGGTTAGAGTTAGTGCTCCGGGGGTTGGGTTTAGGGTTACGGGGTTTGAGCTTGGGGTTAGGGGGTTTGGCGGTTTGGCCTTAGGGGGTTGGGGTTGGGGTTAGGGTTAGGGCTTAGGGTCAGGATGCAGGGTCAGAATTCAGGGTCGAGGGTCGGGGTCAGCGGTCAGGCGTCGGGCTCGGGTGCTTAGGGTGTAGGCTCAGGGTTTTAGGGTTAGGCCTTTAGGGTTAGGGTTTTGGGGTTCAGGCTTTGAGTCATTGTTAGGGTTAGGGCGGTTAGGGTGAGGGTTGCTGGGCTTAGGATTGGGGGTTGGGCTTGGGCTTAGAGCTGGGGGTTGGGATTAGGGCTAGAGGTGTTGGGGTTAGCGTTAGCGGGTTGGGTTAGGGGTGTTGGGGAGGGGTTCAGGGCGTTGGGTGGTTAGAGTGCGGGGGTTGGGGGGGTTAGGGTTCAGTGTTAGGTTTTAGGGTCAGGGTCAAGTTCAGGGCTTAGGGTTAGGTTTTGGCTTTGGGGTTCGGGCCTAGGGCTGGGGTCAGGGCTTGGGGTTGGGGTGAGGGTTTCGGGTTAGGATTTAGGTTCCAGGTTTAGGTTCCGGGTCCGAGCCAGGGTCAGGATCAAGGGTCGGCGGTTGGGGTCGAGTGGGTTAGGGTTTGGGGGTTAGCGGTTTATGGTTTTCTTTTGGCGACGTCCCTCCGGGCTCGATGAATAGATGTTTTCAGCGGCCCCTGAAGCGCCTCTCGCTGCGGTCGTTCGTCTCTTGTCCGACGGGGAGTGCACGCATGCCTCTCGGCTTGGTGGAGAAAACCGCCCTCACCATGTTGGTGCAGTCAAGGGAGGCGGGACTTGTCCCCTCATGAGGTACTCCTGGCCCAGGCCCGGTCCCACGCGTGAGGGGCCGTTTGGTTGTATGTGGCCGTGGAATGCGCAAGGGTTGCTCCGGTTGGGATAGAAGTGTCTGGGGCCTTCCGTGACCCTGGGTAGTCGTTGGATTCTGGCTCCCCTATGTGCCCCTGCCACGCCACTGTCCGCACCTCCACCACCCACCGTAGTCTTCCGTCTGGCCCTCTTTGCACACGTCAGCACCCCACCCCGGGCCCCAACTCGCTTGATACTCCCGTTCTGCTTTTTCAGCCCCCGACACCTACGGATGCAACGACACAGGCGGGAGTTGTCGGAGATGTCGTGACGGCTCCGTTGGCGCTGTATTCCTGAGTCTGCCAGGAGCCCGGGGACCAATCGCTAATGCTGTCGTGTCTGCGAGTCACGGGGCGGCCGTGCGCGGTTGCTCGCGCCTACGCTAAATTTTGCTCTGTCCGACGTTGCTCCCCAGAGCTTCGCGGACGGGCCCTCAGCCCCGTTTGTCTAGGACTCTCGTCGCTGCCCCGATTACTTCACTCGGTTGCCCTCCTTCACCCGTATGGACGAGCGCAGCACTGAGTGTTTTTCTCACAGACGATTCAGATCGTCAGATACTTCAGGTCCAGGTCCCATCTGCCCAAGCGAAGTTTCAGCTTCCACGCAGTTTCTGAAGTCGGCCGTTACGGATCTCTCCTTTGTGTCATGTGGTAGTATCCTTTGTCTTGCGTCACGTCCTCCGGTGTCGTGCCAAGTGGGACTGTGCCGCCTTGTGGTGTGTGGTACATCCATAGGATGGAGTAGTATTCAGCGGTGAAAGGATGCCATGAGGGGTTAGAGATTTAGGGTTCAGGCTCTGGGTCACGTTTAGGGTTAGGGCGGTTAGGGTTTGGGTCGTTGGGGTTAAGGTTAAGGGGTGTGGGGGGGGCTGGGTTTGGGGGGGTTTTGTGTTGGGGGTTTGGTGTTGGGGCGAGGGCGGTTTGGGTTGTGGTTAGGGTGTTGGCCTTGAGCTTAGGGGTCTGGGGCGAGGGTTCGGGGGTTTGGGGTCGGGGCAGGGGTGTTGGGGTTTTGGTTGGGGTTTTGGGGTGTTTAGGGTTGGAGGCTGGAGTGGTTGGGGTTCAGGGTTAGGTGGAGGGTTGATGAAAGTTCCGTTTTAGGTTTAGGGTTGAGGGTTAGGGCTTAGGGCTAGGGCTAGGGTTAGGGGTTATGGGTTGAGGTTAGGGTTAGGGTTAGAGTTAGTGCTCTGGGGGTTGGGTTTAGGGTTACGGGGTTTGAGCTTGGGGTTAGGGGGTTTGGCGGTTTGGCCTTAGGGGGTTGGGGTTGGGGTTAGGGTTAGGGCTTAGGGTCAGGATGCAGGGTCAGAATTCAGGGTCGAGGGTCGGGGTCAGCGGTCAGGCGTCGGGCTCGGGTGCTTAGGGTGTAGGCTCAGGGTTTTAGGGTTAGGCCTTTAGGGTTAGGGTTTTGGGGTTCAGGTTTGGGTCATTGTTAGGGTTAGGGCGGTTAGGGTGAGGGTTGCTGGGCTTAGGATTGGGGGTTGGGCTTGGGCTTAGAGCTGGGTGTTGGGACTAGGGCTAGAGGTGTTGTTATTAGCGTTAGCGGGTTGGGTTAGGGGTGTTGGGGAGGGGTTCAGGGCGTTGGGTGGTTAGAGTGCGGGGGTTGGGGGGGTTAGGGTTCAGTGTTAGGTTTTAGGGTCAGGGTCAAGTTCAGGGCTGAGGGTTAGGTTTTGGCTTTGGGGTTCGGGCCTAGGGCTGGGGTCAGGGCTTGGGGTTGGGGTGAGGGTTTCGGGTTAGGATTTAGGTTCCAGGTTTAGGTTCCGGGTCCGAGCCAGGGTCAGGGATCAGGGTCAGGGTCAAGGGTCGGCGGTTGGGGTCGAGTAGGGTAGGGTTTGGGGGTTAGCGGTTTATGGTTTCCTTTTGGCGACGTCCCCCCGGGCTCGATGAATAGATGTTTTCAGTGGCCCCTGAAGCGCCTCTCGCTGCGGTCGTTCGTCTCTTGTCCGACGGGGAGTGCACGCATGCCTCTCGGCTTGGTGGACAAAAACGCCCTCACCCTGTTGGTGCAGTCAAGGGAGGCGGGACTTGTCCCCTCGTGAGGTACTCCTGGCCCAGGCCCGGTCCCACGCGTGAGGGGCCGTTTGGTTGTATGTGGCCGTGGAATGCGCAAGGGTTGCTCCGGTTGGGATAGAAGTGTCTGGGGCCTTCCGTGACCCTGGGTAGTCGTTGGATTCTGGCTCCCCTATGTGCCTCTGCCACGCCACTGTCCGCACCTCCACCACCCACCGTAGTCTTCCGTCTGGCCCTCTTTGCACACGTCAGCACCCCACCCCGGGCCCCAACTCGCTTGATACTCCCGTTCTGCTTTTTCAGCCCCCGACACCTACGGATGCAACGACACAGGCGGGAGTTGTCGGAGATGTCGTGACGGCTCCGTTGGCGCTGTATTCCTGAGTCTGCCAGGAGCCCGGGGACCAATCGCTAATGCTGTCGTGTCTGCGAGTCACGGGGCGGCCGTGCGCGGTTGCTCGCGCCTACGCTAAATTTTGCTCTGTCCGACGTTGCTCCCCAGAGCTTCGCGGACGGGCCCTCAGCCCCGTTTGTCTAGGACTCTCGTCGCTGCCCCGATTACTTCACTCGGTTGCCCTCCTTCACCCGTATGGACGAGCGCAGCACTGAGTGTTTTTCTCACAGACGATTCAGATCGTCAGATACTTCAGGTCCAGGTCCCATCTGCCCAAGCGAAGTTTCAGCTTCCACGCAGTTTCTGAAGTCGGCCGTTACGGATCTCTCCTTTGTGTCATGTGGTAGTATCCTTTGTCTTGCGTCACGTCCTCCGGTGTCGTGCCAAGTGGGACTGTGCCGCCTTGTGGTGTGTGGTACATCCATAGGATGGAGTAGTATTCAGCGGTGAAAGGATGCCATGAGGGGTTAGAGATTTAGGGTTCAGGCTCTGGGTCACGTTTAGGGTTAGGGCGGTTAGGGTTTGGGTCGTTGGGGTTAAGGTTAAGGGGTGTGGGGGGGGCTGGGTTTGGGGGGGTTTTGTGTTGGGGGTTTGGTGTTGGGGCGAGGGCGGTTTGGGTTGTGGTTAGGGTGTTGGCCTTGAGCTTAGGGGTCTGGGGCTAGGGTTCGGGGGTTTGGGGTCGGGGCAGGGGTGTTGGGGTTTTGGTTGGGGTTTTGGGGTGTTTAGGGTTGGGGGCTGGAGTGGTTGGGGTTCAGGGTTAGGTGGAGGGTTGATGAAAGTTCCGTTTTAGGTTTAGGGTTGAGGGTTAGGGCTTAGGGCTAGGGCTAGGGTTAGGGGTTATGGGTTGAGGTTAGGGTTAGGGTTAGAGTTAGTGCTCCGGGGGTTGGGTTTAGGGTTACGGGGTTTGAGCTTGGGGTTAGGGAGTTTGGCGGTTTGGCCTTAGGGGGTTGGGGTTGGGGTTAGGGTTAGGGCTTAGGGTCAGGATGCAGGGTCAGAATTCAGGGTCGAGGGTCGGGGTCAGCGGTCAGGCGTCGGGCTCAGGTGCTTAGGGTGTAGGCTCAGGGTTTTAGGGTTAGGCCTTTAGGGTTAGGGTTTTGGGGTTCAGGCTTTGGGTCATTGTTAGGGTTAGGGCGGTTAGGGTGAGGGTTGCTGGGCTTAGGATTGGGGCTTGGGCTGGGGCTTAGAGCTGGGTGTTGGGATTAGGGCTAGAGGTGTTGGGGTTAGCGTTAGCGGGTTGGGTTAGGGGTGTTGGGGAGGGGTTCAGGGCGTTGGGTGGTTAGAGTGCGGGGGTTGGGGGGGTTAGGGTTCAGTGTTAGGTTTTAGGGTCAGGGTCAAGTTCAGGGCTTAGGGTTAGGTTTTGGCTTTGGGGTTCGGGCCTAGGGCTGGGGTCAGGGCTTGGGGTTGGGGTGAGGGTTTCGGGTTAGGATTTAGGTTCCAGGTTTAGGTTCCGGGTCCGAGCCAGGGTCAGGGATCAGGGTCAGGGTCAAGGGTCGGCGGTTGGGGTCGAGTGGGTTAGGGTTTGGGGGTTAGCGGTTTATGGTTTCCTTTTGGCGACGTCCCCCCGGGCTCGATGAATAGATGTTTTCAGCGGCCCCTGAAGCGCCTCTCGCTGCGGTCGTTCGTCTCTTGTCCGACGGGGAGTGCACGCATGCCTCTCGGCTTGGTGGAGAAAAACGCCCTCACCCTGTTGGTGCAGTCAAGGGAGGCGGGACTTGTCCCCTCGTGAGGTACTCCTGGCCCAGGCCCGGTCCCACGCGTGAGGGGCCGTTTGGTTGTATGTGGCCGTGGAATGCGCAAGGGTTGCTCCGGTTGGGATAGAAGTGTCTGGGGCCTTCCGTGACCCTGGGTAGTCGTTGGATTCTGGCTCCCCTATGTGCCTCTGCCACGCCACTGTCCGCACCTCCACCACCCACCGTAGTCTTCCGTCTGGCCCTCTTTGCACACGTCAGCACCCCACCCCGGGCCCCAACTCGCTTGATACTCCCGTTCTGCTTTTTCAGCCCCCGACACCTACGGATGCAACGACACAGGCGGGAGTTGTCGGAGATGTCGTGACGGCTCCGTTGGCGCTGTATTCCTGAGTCTGCCAGGAGCCCGGGGACCAATCGCTAATGCTGTCGTGTCTGCGAGTCACGGGGCGGCCGTGCGCGGTTGCTCGCGCCTACGCTAAATTTTGCTCTGTCCGACGTTGCTCCCCAGAGCTTCGCGGACGGGCCCTCAGCCCCGTTTGTCTAGGACTCTCGTCGCTGCCCCGATTACTTCACTCGGTTGCCCTCCTTCACCCGTATGGACGAGCGCAGCACTGAGTGTTTTTCTCACAGACGATTCAGATCGTCAGATACTTCAGGTCCAGGTCCCATCTGCCCAAGCGAAGTTTCAGCTTCCACGCAGTTTCTGAAGTCGGCCGTTACGGATCTCTCCTTTGTGTCATGTGGTAGTATCCTTTGTCTTGCGTCACGTCCTCCGGTGTCGTGCCAAGTGGGACTGTGCCGCCTTGTGGTGTGTGGTACATCCATAGGATGGAGTAGTATTCAGCGGTGAAAGGATGCCATGAGGGGTTAGAGATTTAGGGTTCAGGCTCTGGGTCACGTTTAGGGTTAGGGCGGTTAGGGTTTGGGTCGTTGGGGTTAAGGTTAAGGGGTGTGGGGGGGGCTGGGTTTGGGGGGGTTTTGTGTTGGGGGTTTGGTGTTGGGGCGAGGGCGGTTTGGGTTGTGGTTAGGGTGTTGGCCTTGAGCTTAGGGGTCTGGGGCTAGGGTTCGGGGGTTTGGGGTCGGGGCAGGGGTGTTGGGGTTTTGGTTGGGGTTTTGGGGTGTTTAGGGTTGGGGGCTGGAGTGGTTGGGGTTCAGGGTTAGGTGGAGGGTTGATGAAAGTTCCGTTTTAGGTTTAGGGTTGAGGGTTAGGGCTTAGGGCTAGGGCTAGGGTTAGGGGTTATGGGTTGAGGTTAGGGTTAGGGTTAGAGTTAGTGCTCCGGGGGTTGGGTTTAGGGTTACGGGGTTTGAGCTTGGGGTTAGGGAGTTTGGCGGTTTGGCCTTAGGGGGTTGGGGTTGGGGTTAGGGTTAGGGCTTAGGGTCAGGATGCAGGGTCAGAATTCAGGGTTGAGGGTCGGGGTCAGCGGTCAGGCGTCGGGCTCAGGTGCTTAGGGTGTAGGCTCAGGGTTTTAGGGTTAGGCCTTTAGGGTTAGGGTTTTGGGGTTCAGGCTTTGGGTCATTGTTAGGGTTAGGGCGGTTAGGGTGAGGGTTGCTGGGCTTAGGATTGGGGCTTGGGCTGGGGCTTAGAGCTGGGTGTTGGGATTAGGGCTAGAGGTGTTGGGGTTAGCGTTAGCGGGTTGGGTTAGGGGTGTTGGGGAGGGGTTCAGGGCGTTGGGTGGTTAGAGTGCGGGGGTTGGGGGGGTTAGGGTTCAGTGTTAGGTTTTAGGGTCAGGGTCAAGTTCAGGGCTTAGGGTTAGGTTTTGGCTTTGGGGTTCGGGCCTAGGGCTGGGGTCAGGGCTTGGGGTTGGGGTGAGGGTTTCGGGTTAGGATTTAGGTTCCAGGTTTAGGTTCCGGGTCCGAGCCAGGGTCAGGGATCAGGGTCAGGGTCAAGGGTCGGCGGTTGGGGTCGAGTGGGTTAGGGTTTGGGGGTTAGCGGTTTATGGTTTCCTTTTGGCGACGTCCCCCCGGGCTCGATGAATAGATGTTTTCAGCGGCCCCTGAAGCGCCTCTCGCTGCGGTCGTTCGTCTCTTGTCCGACGGGGAGTGCACGCATGCCTCTCGGCTTGGTGGAGAAAAACGCCCTCACCCTGTTGGTGCAGTCAAGGGAGGCGGGACTTGTCCCCTCGTGAGGTACTCCTGGCCCAGGCCCGGTCCCACGCGTGAGGGGCCGTTTGGTTGTATGTGGCCGTGGAATGCGCAAGGGTTGCTCCGGTTGGGATAGAAGTGTCTGGGGCCTTCCGTGACCCTGGGTAGTCGTTGGATTCTGGCTCCCCTATGTGCCTCTGCCACGCCACTGTCCGCACCTCCACCACCCACCGTAGTCTTCCGTCTGGCCCTCTTTGCACACGTCAGCACCCCACCCCGGGCCCCAACTCGCTTGATACTCCCGTTCTGCTTTTTCAGCCCCCGACACCTACGGATGCAACGACACAGGCGGGAGTTGTCGGAGATGTCGTGACGGCTCCGTTGGCGCTGTATTCCTGAGTCTGCCAGGAGCCCGGGGACCAATCGCTAATGCTGTCGTGTCTGCGAGTCACGGGGCGGCCGTGCGCGGTTGCTCGCGCCTACGCTAAATTTTGCTCTGTCCGACGTTGCTCCCCAGAGCTTCGCGGACGGGCCCTCAGCCCCGTTTGTCTAGGACTCTCGTCGCTGCCCCGATTACTTCACTCGGTTGCCCTCCTTCACCCGTATGGACGAGCGCAGCACTGAGTGTTTTTCTCACAGACGATTCAGATCGTCAGATACTTCAGGTCCAGGTCCCATCTGCCCAAGCGAAGTTTCAGCTTCCACGCAGTTTCTGAAGTCGGCCGTTACGGATCTCTCCTTTGTGTCATGTGGTAGTATCCTTTGTCTTGCGTCACGTCCTCCGGTGTCGTGCCAAGTGGGACTGTGCCGCCTTGTGGTGTGTGGTACATCCATAGGATGGAGTAGTATTCAGCGGTGAAAGGATGCCATGAGGGGTTAGAGATTTAGGGTTCAGGCTCTGGGTCACGTTTAGGGTTAGGGCGGTTAGGGTTTGGGTCGTTGGGGTTAAGGTTAAGGGGTGTGGGGGGGGCTGGGTTTGGGGGGGTTTTGTGTTGGGGGTTTGGTGTTGGGGCGAGGGCGGTTTGGGTTGTGGTTAGGGTGTTGGCCTTGAGCTTAGGGGTCTGGGGCTAGGGTTCGGGGGTTTGGGGTCGGGGCAGGGGTGTTGGGGTTTTGGTTGGGGTTTTGGGGTGTTTAGGGTTGGGGGCTGGAGTGGTTGGGGTTCAGGGTTAGGTGGAGGGTTGATGAAAGTTCCGTTTTAGGTTTAGGGTTGAGGGTTAGGGCTTAGGGCTAGGGCTAGGGTTAGGGGTTATGGGTTGAGGTTAGGGTTAGGGTTAGAGTTAGTGCTCTGGGGGTTGGGTTTAGGGTTACGGGGTTTGAGCTTGGGGTTAGGGGGTTTGGCGGTTTGGCCTTAGGGGGTTGGGGTTGGGGTTAGGGTTAGGGCTTAGGGTCAGGATGCAGGGTCAGAATTCAGGGTCGAGGGTCGGGGTGAGCGGTCAGGCGTCGGGCTCGGGTGCTTAGGGTGTAGGCTCAGGGTTTTAGGGTTAGGCCTTTAGGGTTAGGGTTTTGGGGTTCAGGTTTGGGTCATTGTTAGGGTTAGGGCGGTTAGGGTGAGGGTTGCTGGGCTTAGGATTGGGGGTTGGGCTTGGGCTTAGAGCTGGGTGTTGGGACTAGGGCTAGAGGTGTTGTTATTAGCGTTAGCGGGTTGGGTTAGGGGTGTTGGGGAGGGGTTCAGGGCGTTGGGTGGTTAGAGTGCGGGGGTTGGGGGGGTTAGGGTTCAGTGTTAGGTTTTAGGGTCAGGGTCAAGTTCAGGGCTGAGGGTTAGGTTTTGGCTTTGGGGTTCGGGCCTAGGGCTGGGGTCAGGGCTTGGGGTTGGGGTGAGGGTTTCGGGTTAGGATTTAGGTTCCAGGTTTAGGTTCCGGGTCCGAGCCAGGGTCAGGGATCAGGGTCAGGGTCAAGGGTCGGCGGTTGGGGTCGAGTAGGGTAGGGTTTGGGGGTTAGCGGTTTATGGTTTCCTTTTGGCGACGTCCCCCCGGGCTCGATGAATAGATGTTTTCAGTGGCCCCTGAAGCGCCTCTCGCTGCGGTCGTTCGTCTCTTGTCCGACGGGGAGTGCACGCATGCCTCTCGGCTTGGTGGACAAAAACGCCCTCACCCTGTTGGTGCAGTCAAGGGAGGCGGGACTTGTCCCCTCGTGAGGTACTCCTGGCCCAGGCCCGGTCCCACGCGTGAGGGGCCGTTTGGTTGTATGTGGCCGTGGAATGCGCAAGGGTTGCTCCGGTTGGGATAGAAGTGTCTGGGGCCTTCCGTGACCCTGGGTAGTCGTTGGATTCTGGCTCCCCTATGTGCCTCTGCCACGCCACTGTCCGCACCTCCACCACCCACCGTAGTCTTCCGTCTGGCCCTCTTTGCACACGTCAGCACCCCACCCCGGGCCCCAACTCGCTTGATACTCCCGTTCTGCTTTTTCAGCCCCCGACACCTACGGATGCAACGACACAGGCGGGAGTTGTCGGAGATGTCGTGACGGCTCCGTTGGCGCTGTATTCCTGAGTCTGCCAGGAGCCCGGGGACCAATCGCTAATGCTGTCGTGTCTGCGAGTCACGGGGCGGCCGTGCGCGGTTGCTCGCGCCTACGCTAAATTTTGCTCTGTCCGACGTTGCTCCCCAGAGCTTCGCGGACGGGCCCTCAGCCCCGTTTGTCTAGGACTCTCGTCGCTGCCCCGATTACTTCACTCGGTTGCCCTCCTTCACCCGTATGGACGAGCGCAGCACTGAGTGTTTTTCTCACAGACGATTCAGATCGTCAGATACTTCAGGTCCAGGTCCCATCTGCCCAAGCGAAGTTTCAGCTTCCACGCAGTTTCTGAAGTCGGCCGTTACGGATCTCTCCTTTGTGTCATGTGGTAGTATCCTTTGTCTTGCGTCACGTCCTCCGGTGTCGTGCCAAGTGGGACTGTGCCGCCTTGTGGTGTGTGGTACATCCATAGGATGGAGTAGTATTCAGCGGTGAAAGGATGCCATGAGGGGTTAGAGATTTAGGGTTCAGGCTCTGGGTCACGTTTAGGGTTAGGGCGGTTAGGGTTTGGGTCGTTGGGGTTAAGGTTAAGGGGTGTGGGGGGGGCTGGGTTTGGGGGGGTTTTGTGTTGGGGGTTTGGTGTTGGGGCGAGGGCGGTTTGGGTTGTGGTTAGGGTGTTGGCCTTGAGCTTAGGGGTCTGGGGCTAGGGTTCGGGGGTTTGGGGTCGGGGCAGGGGTGTTGGGGTTTTGGTTGGGGTTTTGGGGTGTTTAGGGTTGGGGGCTGGAGTGGTTGGGGTTCAGGGTTAGGTGGAGGGTTGATGAAAGTTCCGTTTTAGGTTTAGGGTTGAGGGTTAGGGCTTAGGGCTAGGGCTAGGGTTAGGGGTTATGGGTTGAGGTTAGGGTTAGGGTTAGAGTTAGTGCTCCGGGGGTTGGGTTTAGGGTTACGGGGTTTGAGCTTGGGGTTAGGGAGTTTGGCGGTTTGGCCTTAGGGGGTTGGGGTTGGGGTTAGGGTTAGGGCTTAGGGTCAGGATGCAGGGTCAGAATTCAGGGTCGAGGGTCGGGGTCAGCGGTCAGGCGTCGGGCTCAGGTGCTTAGGGTGTAGGCTCAGGGTTTTAGGGTTAGGCCTTTAGGGTTAGGGTTTTGGGGTTCAGGCTTTGGGTCATTGTTAGGGTTAGGGCGGTTAGGGTGAGGGTTGCTGGGCTTAGGATTGGGGCTTGGGCTGGGGCTTAGAGCTGGGTGTTGGGATTAGGGCTAGAGGTGTTGGGGTTAGCGTTAGCGGGTTGGGTTAGGGGTGTTGGGGAGGGGTTCAGGGCGTTGGGTGGTTAGAGTGCGGGGGTTGGGGGGGTTAGGGTTCAGTGTTAGGTTTTAGGGTCAGGGTCAAGTTCAGGGCTTAGGGTTAGGTTTTGGCTTTGGGGTTCGGGCCTAGGGCTGGGGTCAGGGCTTGGGGTTGGGGTGAGGGTTTCGGGTTAGGATTTAGGTTCCAGGTTTAGGTTCCGGGTCCGAGCCAGGGTCAGGGATCAGGGTCAGGGTCAAGGGTCGGCGGTTGGGGTCGAGTGGGTTAGGGTTTGGGGGTTAGCGGTTTATGGTTTCCTTTTGGCGACGTCCCCCCGGGCTCGATGAATAGATGTTTTCAGCGGCCCCTGAAGCGCCTCTCGCTGCGGTCGTTCGTCTCTTGTCCGACGGGGAGTGCACGCATGCCTCTCGGCTTGGTGGAGAAAAACGCCCTCACCCTGTTGGTGCAGTCAAGGGAGGCGGGACTTGTCCCCTCGTGAGGTACTCCTGGCCCAGGCCCGGTCCCACGCGTGAGGGGCCGTTTGGTTGTATGTGGCCGTGGAATGCGCAAGGGTTGCTCCGGTTGGGATAGAAGTGTCTGGGGCCTTCCGTGACCCTGGGTAGTCGTTGGATTCTGGCTCCCCTATGTGCCTCTGCCACGCCACTGTCCGCACCTCCACCACCCACCGTAGTCTTCCGTCTGGCCCTCTTTGCACACGTCAGCACCCCACCCCGGGCCCCAACTCGCTTGATACTCCCGTTCTGCTTTTTCAGCCCCCGACACCTACGGATGCAACGACACAGGCGGGAGTTGTCGGAGATGTCGTGACGGCTCCGTTGGCGCTGTATTCCTGAGTCTGCCAGGAGCCCGGGGACCAATCGCTAATGCTGTCGTGTCTGCGAGTCACGGGGCGGCCGTGCGCGGTTGCTCGCGCCTACGCTAAATTTTGCTCTGTCCGACGTTGCTCCCCAGAGCTTCGCGGACGGGCCCTCAGCCCCGTTTGTCTAGGACTCTCGTCGCTGCCCCGATTACTTCACTCGGTTGCCCTCCTTCACCCGTATGGACGAGCGCAGCACTGAGTGTTTTTCTCACAGACGATTCAGATCGTCAGATACTTCAGGTCCAGGTCCCATCTGCCCAAGCGAAGTTTCAGCTTCCACGCAGTTTCTGAAGTCGGCCGTTACGGATCTCTCCTTTGTGTCATGTGGTAGTATCCTTTGTCTTGCGTCACGTCCTCCGGTGTCGTGCCAAGTGGGACTGTGCCGCCTTGTGGTGTGTGGTACATCCATAGGATGGAGTAGTATTCAGCGGTGAAAGGATGCCATGAGGGGTTAGAGATTTAGGGTTCAGGCTCTGGGTCACGTTTAGGGTTAGGGCGGTTAGGGTTTGGGTCGTTGGGGTTAAGGTTAAGGGGTGTGGGGGGGGCTGGGTTTGGGGGGGTTTTGTGTTGGGGGTTTGGTGTTGGGGCGAGGGCGGTTTGGGTTGTGGTTAGGGTGTTGGCCTTGAGCTTAGGGGTCTGGGGCTAGGGTTCGGGGGTTTGGGGTCGGGGCAGGGGTGTTGGGGTTTTGGTTGGGGTTTTGGGGTGTTTAGGGTTGGGGGCTGGAGTGGTTGGGGTTCAGGGTTAGGTGGAGGGTTGATGAAAGTTCCGTTTTAGGTTTAGGGTTGAGGGTTAGGGCTTAGGGCTAGGGCTAGGGTTAGGGGTTATGGGTTGAGGTTAGGGTTAGGGTTAGAGTTAGTGCTCTGGGGGTTGGGTTTAGGGTTACGGGGTTTGAGCTTGGGGTTAGGGGGTTTGGCGGTTTGGCCTTAGGGGGTTGGGGTTGGGGTTAGGGTTAGGGCTTAGGGTCAGGATGCAGGGTCAGAATTCAGGGTCGAGGGTCGGGGTCAGCGGTCAGGCGTCGGGCTCGGGTGCTTAGGGTGTAGGCTCAGGGTTTTAGGGTTAGGCCTTTAGGGTTAGGGTTTTGGGGTTCAGGTTTGGGTCATTGTTAGGGTTAGGGCGGTTAGGGTGAGGGTTGCTGGGCTTAGGATTGGGGGTTGGGCTTGGGCTTAGAGCTGGGTGTTGGGACTCGGGCTAGAGGTGTTGTTATTAGCGTTAGCGGGTTGGGTTAGGGGTGTTGGGGAGGGGTTCAGGGCGTTGGGTGGTTAGAGTGCGGGGGTTGGGGGGGTTAGGGTTCAGTGTTAGGTTTTAGGGTCAGGGTCAAGTTCAGGGCTGAGGGTTAGGTTTTGGCTTTGGGGTTCGGGCCTAGGGCTGGGGTCAGGGCTTGGGGTTGGGGTGAGGGTTTCGGGTTAGGATTTAGGTTCCAGGTTTAGGTTCCGGGTCCGAGCCAGGGTCAGGGATCAGGGTCAGGGTCAAGGGTCGGCGGTTGGGGTCGAGTAGGGTAGGGTTTGGGGGTTAGCGGTTTATGGTTTCCTTTTGGCGACGTCCCCCCGGGCTCGATGAATAGATGTTTTCAGTGGCCCCTGAAGCGCCTCTCGCTGCGGTCGTTCGTCTCTTGTCCGACGGGGAGTGCACGCATGCCTCTCGGCTTGGTGGACAAAAACGCCCTCACCCTGTTGGTGCAGTCAAGGGAGGCGGGACTTGTCCCCTCGTGAGGTACTCCTGGCCCAGGCCCGGTCCCACGCGTGAGGGGCCGTTTGGTTGTATGTGGCCGTGGAATGCGCAAGGGTTGCTCCGGTTGGGATAGAAGTGTCTGGGGCCTTCCGTGACCCTGGGTAGTCGTTGGATTCTGGCTCCCCTATGTGCCTCTGCCACGCCACTGTCCGCACCTCCACCACCCACCGTAGTCTTCCGTCTGGCCCTCTTTGCACACGTCAGCACCCCACCCCGGGCCCCAACTCGCTTGATACTCCCGTTCTGCTTTTTCAGCCCCCGACACCTACGGATGCAACGACACAGGCGGGAGTTGTCGGAGATGTCGTGACGGCTCCGTTGGCGCTGTATTCCTGAGTCTGCCAGGAGCCCGGGGACCAATCGCTAATGCTGTCGTGTCTGCGAGTCACGGGGCGGCCGTGCGCGGTTGCTCGCGCCTACGCTAAATTTTGCTCTGTCCGACGTTGCTCCCCAGAGCTTCGCGGACGGGCCCTCAGCCCCGTTTGTCTAGGACTCTCGTCGCTGCCCCGATTACTTCACTCGGTTGCCCTCCTTCACCCGTATGGACGAGCGCAGCACTGAGTGTTTTTCTCACAGACGATTCAGATCGTCAGATACTTCAGGTCCAGGTCCCATCTGCCCAAGCGAAGTTTCAGCTTCCACGCAGTTTCTGAAGTCGGCCGTTACGGATCTCTCCTTTGTGTCATGTGGTAGTATCCTTTGTCTTGCGTCACGTCCTCCGGTGTCGTGCCAAGTGGGACTGTGCCGCCTTGTGGTGTGTGGTACATCCATAGGATGGAGTAGTATTCAGCGGTGAAAGGATGCCATGAGGGGTTAGAGATTTAGGGTTCAGGCTCTGGGTCACGTTTAGGGTTAGGGCGGTTAGGGTTTGGGTCGTTGGGGTTAAGGTTAAGGGGTGTGGGGGGGGCTGGGTTTGGGGGGGTTTTGTGTTGGGGGTTTGGTGTTGGGGCGAGGGCGGTTTGGGTTGTGGTTAGGGTGTTGGCCTTGAGCTTAGGGGTCTGGGGCTAGGGTTCGGGGGTTTGGGGTCGGGGCAGGGGTGTTGGGGTTTTGGTTGGGGTTTTGGGGTGTTTAGGGTTGGGGGCTGGAGTGGTTGGGGTTCAGGGTTAGGTGGAGGGTTGATGAAAGTTCCGTTTTAGGTTTAGGGTTGAGGGTTAGGGCTTAGGGCTAGGGCTAGGGTTAGGGGTTATGGGTTGAGGTTAGGGTTAGGGTTAGAGTTAGTGCTCCGGGGGTTGGGTTTAGGGTTACGGGGTTTGAGCTTGGGGTTAGGGAGTTTGGCGGTTTGGCCTTAGGGGGTTGGGGTTGGGGTTAGGGTTAGGGCTTAGGGTCAGGATGCAGGGTCAGAATTCAGGGTCGAGGGTCGGGGTCAGCGGTCAGGCGTCGGGCTCAGGTGCTTAGGGTGTAGGCTCAGGGTTTTAGGGTTAGGCCTTTAGGGTTAGGGTTTTGGGGTTCAGGCTTTGGGTCATTGTTAGGGTTAGGGCGGTTAGGGTGAGGGTTGCTGGGCTTAGGATTGGGGCTTGGGCTGGGGCTTAGAGCTGGGTGTTGGGATTAGGGCTAGAGGTGTTGGGGTTAGCGTTAGCGGGTTGGGTTAGGGGTGTTGGGGAGGGGTTCAGGGCGTTGGGTGGTTAGAGTGCGGGGGTTGGGGGGGTTAGGGTTCAGTGTTAGGTTTTAGGGTCAGGGTCAAGTTCAGGGCTTAGGGTTAGGTTTTGGCTTTGGGGTTCGGGCCTAGGGCTGGGGTCAGGGCTTGGGGTTGGGGTGAGGGTTTCGGGTTAGGATTTAGGTTCCAGGTTTAGGTTCCGGGTCCGAGCCAGGGTCAGGGATCAGGGTCAGGGTCAAGGGTCGGCGGTTGGGGTCGAGTGGGTTAGGGTTTGGGGGTTAGCGGTTTATGGTTTCCTTTTGGCGACGTCCCCCCGGGCTCGATGAATAGATGTTTTCAGCGGCCCCTGAAGCGCCTCTCGCTGCGGTCGTTCGTCTCTTGTCCGACGGGGAGTGCACGCATGCCTCTCGGCTTGGTGGAGAAAAACGCCCTCACCCTGTTGGTGCAGTCAAGGGAGGCGGGACTTGTCCCCTCGTGAGGTACTCCTGGCCCAGGCCCGGTCCCACGCGTGAGGGGCCGTTTGGTTGTATGTGGCCGTGGAATGCGCAAGGGTTGCTCCGGTTGGGATAGAAGTGTCTGGGGCCTTCCGTGACCCTGGGTAGTCGTTGGATTCTGGCTCCCCTATGTGCCTCTGCCACGCCACTGTCCGCACCTCCACCACCCACCGTAGTCTTCCGTCTGGCCCTCTTTGCACACGTCAGCACCCCACCCCGGGCCCCAACTCGCTTGATACTCCCGTTCTGCTTTTTCAGCCCCCGACACCTACGGATGCAACGACACAGGCGGGAGTTGTCGGAGATGTCGTGACGGCTCCGTTGGCGCTGTATTCCTGAGTCTGCCAGGAGCCCGGGGACCAATCGCTAATGCTGTCGTGTCTGCGAGTCACGGGGCGGCCGTGCGCGGTTGCTCGCGCCTACGCTAAATTTTGCTCTGTCCGACGTTGCTCCCCAGAGCTTCGCGGACGGGCCCTCAGCCCCGTTTGTCTAGGACTCTCGTCGCTGCCCCGATTACTTCACTCGGTTGCCCTCCTTCACCCGTATGGACGAGCGCAGCACTGAGTGTTTTTCTCACAGACGATTCAGATCGTCAGATACTTCAGGTCCAGGTCCCATCTGCCCAAGCGAAGTTTCAGCTTCCACGCAGTTTCTGAAGTCGGCCGTTACGGATCTCTCCTTTGTGTCATGTGGTAGTATCCTTTGTCTTGCGTCACGTCCTCCGGTGTCGTGCCAAGTGGGACTGTGCCGCCTTGTGGTGTGTGGTACATCCATAGGATGGAGTAGTATTCAGCGGTGAAAGGATGCCATGAGGGGTTAGAGATTTAGGGTTCAGGCTCTGGGTCACGTTTAGGGTTAGGGCGGTTAGGGTTTGGGTCGTTGGGGTTAAGGTTAAGGGGTGTGGGGGGGGCTGGGTTTGGGGGGGTTTTGTGTTGGGGGTTTGGTGTTGGGGCGAGGGCGGTTTGGGTTGTGGTTAGGGTGTTGGCCTTGAGCTTAGGGGTCTGGGGCGAGGGTTCGGGGGTTTGGGGTCGGGGCAGGGGTGTTGGGGTTTTGGTTGGGGTTTTGGGGTGTTTAGGGTTGGGGGCTGGAGTGGTTGGGGTTCGGAGTTAGGTGGAGGGTTGATGAAAGTTCCGTTTTAGGTTTAGGGTTGAGGGTTAGGGCTTAGGGCTAGGGCTAGGGTTAGGGGTTATGGGTTGAGGTTAGGGTTAGGGTTAGAGTTAGTGCTCCGGGGGTTGGGTTTAGGGTTACGGGGTTTGAGCTTGGGGTTAGGGGGTTTGGCGGTTTGGCCTTAGGGGGTTGGGGTTGGGGTTAGGGTTAGGGCTTAGGGTCAGGATGCAGGGTCAGAATTCAGGGTCGAGGGTCGGGGTCAGCGGTCAGGCGTCGGGCTCGGGTGCTTAGGGTGTAGGCTCAGGGTTTTAGGGTTAGGCCTTTAGGGTTAGGGTTTTGGGGTTCAGGCTTTGGGTCATTGTTAGGGTTAGGGCGGTTAGGGTGAGGGTTGCTGGGCTTAGGATTGGGGGTTGGGCTTGGGCTTAGAGCTGGGTGTTGGGATTAGGGCTAGAGGTGTTGGGGTTAGCGTTAGCGGGTTGGGTTAGGGGTGCTGGGGAGGGGTTCAGGGCGTTGGGTCGTTAGAGTGCGGGGGTTGGGGGGGTTAGGGTTCAGTGTTAGGTTTTAGGGTCAGGGTCAAGTTCAGGGCTTAGGGTTAGGTTTTGGCTTTGGGGTTCGGGCCTAGGGCTGGGGTCAGGGCTTGGGGTTGGGGTGAGGGTTTCGGGTTAGGATTTAGGTTCCAGGTTTAGGTTCCGGGTCCGAGCCAGGGTCAGGGATCAGGGTCAGGGTCAAGGGTCGGCGGTTGGGGTCGAGTGGGTTAGGGTTTGGGGGTTAGCGGTTTATGGTTTCCTTTTGGCGACGTCCCCCCGGGCTCGATGAATAGATGTTTTCAGTGGCCCCTGAAGCGCCTCTCGCTGCGGTCGTTCGTCTCTTGTCCGACGGGGAGTGCACGCATGCCTCTCGGCTTGGTGGAGAAAAACGCCCTCACCCTGTTGGTGCAGTCAAGGGAGGCGGGACTTGTCCCCTCGTGAGGTACTCCTGGCCCAGGCCCGGTCCCACGCGTGAGGGGCCGTTTGGTTGTATGTGGCCGTGGAATGCGCAAGGGTTGCTCCGGTTGGGATAGAAGTGTCTGGGGCCTTCCGTGACCCTGGGTAGTCGTTGGATTCTGGCTCCCCTATGTGCCCCTGCCACGCCACTGTCCGCACCTCCACCACCCACCGTAGTCTTCCGTCTGGCCCTCTTTGCACACGTCAGCACCCCACCCCGGGCCCCAACTCGCTTGATACTCCCGTTCTGCTTTTTCAGCCCCCGACACCTACGGATGCAACGACACAGGCGGGAGTTGTCGGAGATGTCGTGACGGCTCCGTTGGCGCTGTATTCCTGAGTCTGCCAGGAGCCCGGGGACCAATCGCTAATGCTGTCGTGTCTGCGAGTCACGGGGCGGCCGTGCGCGGTTGCTCGCGCCTACGCTAAATTTTGCTCTGTCCGACGTTGCTCCCCAGAGCTTCGCGGACGGGCCCTCAGCCCCGTTTGTCTAGGACTCTCGTCGCTGCCCCGATTACTTCACTCGGTTGCCCTCCTTCACCCGTATGGACGAGCGCAGCACTGAGTGTTTTTCTCACAGACGATTCAGATCGTCAGATACTTCAGGTCCAGGTCCCATCTGCCCAAGCGAAGTTTCAGCTTCCACGCAGTTTCTGAAGTCGGCCGTTACGGATCTCTCCTTTGTGTCATGTGGTAGTATCCTTTGTCTTGCGTCACGTCCTCCGGTGTCGTGCCAAGTCGGACTGTGCCGCCTTGTGGTGTGTGGTACATCCATAGGATGGAGTAGTATTCAGCGGTGAAAGGATGCCATGAGGGGTTAGAGATTTAGGGTTCAGGCTCTGGGTCACGTTTAGGGTTAGGGCGGTTAGGGTTTGGGTCGTTGGGGTTAAGGTTAAGGGGTGTGGGGGGGGCTGGGTTTGGGGGGTTTTGTGTTGGGGGTTTGGTGTTGGGGCGAGGGCGGTTTGGGTTGTGGTTAGGGTGTTGGCCTTGAGCTTAGGGGTCTGGGGCTAGGGTTCGGGGGTTTGGGGTCGGGGCAGGGGTGTTGGGGTTTTGGTTGGGGTTTTGGGGTGTTTAGGGTTGGGGGCTGGAGTGGTTGGGGTTCAGGGTTAGGTGGAGGTTGATGAAAGTTCCGTTTTAGGTTTAGGGTTGAGGGTTAGGGCTTAGGGCTAGGGCTAGGGTTAGGGGTTATGGGTTGAGGTTAGGGTTAGGGTTAGAGTTAGTGCTCCGGGGGTTGGGTTTAGGGTTACGGGGTTTGAGCTTGGGGTTAGGGGGTTTGGCGGTTTGGCCTTAGGGGGTTGGGGTTAGGGTTAGGGCTTAGGGTCAGGATGCAGGGTCAGAATTCAGGGTCGAGGGTCGGGGTCAGCGGTCAGGCGTCGGGCTCGGGTGCTTAGGGTGTAGGCTCAGGGTTTTAGGGTTAGGCCTTTAGGGTTAGGGTTTTGGGGTTCAGGCTTTGGGTCATTGTTAGGGTTAGGGCGGTTAGGGTGAGGGTTGCTGGGCTTAGGATTGGGGGTTGGGCTTGGGCTTAGAGCTGGGTGTTGGGATTAGGGCTAGAGGTGTTGGGGTTAGCGTTAGCGGGTTGGGTTAGGGGTGTTGGGGAGGGGTTCAGGGCGTTGGGTGGTTAGAGTGCGGGGGTTGGGGGGGTTAGGGTTCAGTGTTAGGTTTTAGGGTCAGGGTCAAGTTCAGGGCTTAGGGTTAGGTTTTGGCTTTGGGGTTTGGGCCTAGGGCTGGGGTCAGGGCTTGGGGTTGGGGTGAGGGTTTCGGGTTAGGATTTAGGTTCCAGGTTTAGGTTCCGGGTCCGAGCCAGGGTCAGGGATCAGGGTCAGGGTCAAGGGTCGGCGGTTGGGGTCGAGTGGGTTAGGGTTTGGGGGTTAGCGGTTTATGGTTTCCTTTTGGCGACGTCCCCCCGGGCTCGATGAATAGATGTTTTCAGCGGCCCCTGAAGCGCCTCTCGCTGCGGTCGTTCGTCTCTTGTCCGACGGGGAGTGCACGCATGCCTCTCGGCTTGGTGGACAAAAACGCCCTCACCCTGTTGGTGCAGTCAAGGGAGGCGGGACTTGTCCCCTCGTGAGGTACTCCTGGCCCAGGCCCGGTCCCACGCGTGAGGGGCCGTTTGGTTGTATGTGGCCGTGGAATGCGCAAGGGTTGCTCCGGTTGGGATAGAAGTGTCTGGGGCCTTCCGTGACCCTGGGTAGTCGTTGGATTCTGGCTCCCCTATGTGCCCCTGCCACGCCACTGTCCGCACCTCCACCACCCACCGTAGTCTTCCGTCTGGCCCTCTTTGCACACGTCAGCACCCCACCCCGGGCCCCAACTCGCTTGATACTCCCGTTCTGCTTTTTCAGCCCCCGACACCTACGGATGCAACGACACAGGCGGGAGTTGTCGGAGATGTCGTGACGGCTCCGTTGGCGCTGTATTCCTGAGTCTGCCAGGAGCCCGGGGACCAATCGCTAATGCTGTCGTGTCTGCGAGTCACGGGGCGGCCGTGCGCGGTTGCTCGCGCCTACGCTAAATTTTGCTCTGTCCGACGTTGCTCCCCAGAGCTTCGCGGACGGGCCCTCAGCCCCGTTTGTCTAGGACTCTCGTCGCTGCCCCGATTACTTCACTCGGTTGCCCTCCTTCACCCGTATGGACGAGCGCAGCACTGAGTGTTTTTCTCACAGACGATTCAGATCGTCAGATACTTCAGGTCCAGGTCCCATCTGCCCAAGCGAAGTTTCAGCTTCCACGCAGTTTCTGAAGTCGGCCGTTACGGATCTCTCCTTTGTGTCATGTGGTAGTATCCTTTGTCTTGCGTCACGTCCTCCGGTGTCGTGCCAAGTGGGACTGTGCCGCCTTGTGGTGTGTGGTACATCCATAGGATGGAGTAGTATTCAGCGGTGAAAGGATGCCATGAGGGGTTAGAGATTTAGGGTTCAGGCTCTGGGTCACGTTTAGGGTTAGGGCGGTTAGGGTTTGGGTCGTTGGGGTTAAGGTTAAGGGGTGTGGGGGGGCTGGGTTTGGGGGGGTTTTGTGTTGGGGGTTTGGTGTTGGGGCGAGGGCGGTTTGGGTTGTGGTTAGGGTGTTGGCCTTGAGCTTAGGGGTCTGGGGCTAGGGTTCGGGGGTTTGGGGTCGGGGCAGGGGTGTTGGGGTTTTGGTTGGGGTTTTGGGGTGTTTAGGGTTGGGGGCTGGAGTGGTTGGGGTTCAGGGTTAGGTGGAGGGTTGATGAAAGTTCCGTTTTAGGTTTAGGGTTGAGGGTTAGGGCTTAGGGCTAGGGCTAGGGTTAGGGGTTATGGGTTGAGGTTAGGGTTAGGGTTAGAGTTAGTGCTCCGGGGGTTGGGTTTAGGGTTACGGGGTTTGAGCTTGGGGTTAGGGGGTTTGGCGGTTTGGCCTTAGGGGGTTGGGGTTGGGGTTAGGGTTAGGGCTTAGGGTCAGGATGCAGGGTCAGAATTCAGGGTCGAGGGTCGGGGTCAGCGTTCAGGCGTCGGGCTCGGGTGCTTAGGGTGTAGGCTCAGGGTTTTAGGGTTAGGCCTTTAGGGTTAGGGTTTTGGGGTTCAGGCTTTGGGTCATTGTTAGGGTTAGGGCGGTTAGGGTGAGGGTTGCTGGGCTTAGGATTGGGGGTTGGGCTGGGGCTTAGAGCTGGGTGTTGGGATTAGGGCTAGAGGTGTTGGGGTTAGCGTTAGCGGGTTGGGTTAGGGGTGTTGGGGAGGGGTTCAGGGCGTTGGGTGGTTAGAGTGCGGGGGTTGGGGGGGTTAGGGTTCAGTGTTAGGTTTTAGGGTCAGGGTCAAGTTCAGGGCTTAGGGTTAGGTTTTGGCTTTGGGGTTCGGGCCTAGGGCTGGGGTCAGGGCTTGGGGTTGGGGTGAGGGTTTCGGGTTAGGATTTAGGTTCCAGGTTTAGGTTCCGGGTCCGAGCCAGGGTCAGGGATCAGGGTCAGGGTCAAGGGTCGGCGGTTGGGGTCGAGTGGGTTAGGGTTTGGGGGTTAGCGGTTTATGGTTTCCTTTTGGCGACGTCCCCCCGGGCTCGATGAATAGATGTTTTCAGCGGCCCCTGAAGCGCCTCTCGCTGCGGTCGTTCGTCTCTTGTCCGACGGGGAGTGCACGCATGCCTCTCGGCTTGGTGGAGAAAAACGCCCTCACCCTGTTGGTGCAGTCAAGGGAGGCGGGACTTGTCCCCTCGTGAGGTACTCCTGGCCCAGGCCCGGTCCCACGCGTGAGGGGCCGTTTGGTTGTATGTGGCCGTGGAATGCGCAAGGGTTGCTCCGGTTGGGATAGAAGTGTCTGGGGCCTTCCGTGACCCTGGGTAGTCGTTGGATTCTGGCTCCCCTATGTGCCTCTGCCACGCCACTGTCCGCACCTCCACCACCCACCGTAGTCTTCCGTCTGGCCCTCTTTGCACACGTCAGCACCCCACCCCGGGCCCCAACTCGCTTGATACTCCCGTTCTGCTTTTTCAGCCCCCGACACCTACGGATGCAACGACACAGGCGGGAGTTGTCGGAGATGTCGTGACGGCTCCGTTGGCGCTGTATTCCTGAGTCTGCCAGGAGCCCGGGGACCAATCGCTAATGCTGTCGTGTCTGCGAGTCACGGGGCGGCCGTGCGCGGTTGCTCGCGCCTACGCTAAATTTTGCTCTGTCCGACGTTGCTCCCCAGAGCTTCGCGGACGGGCCCTCAGCCCCGTTTGTCTAGGACTCTCGTCGCTGCCCCGATTACTTCACTCGGTTGCCCTCCTTCACCCGTATGGACGAGCGCAGCACTGAGTGTTTTTCTCACAGACGATTCAGATCGTCAGATACTTCAGGTCCAGGTCCCATCTGCCCAAGCGAAGTTTCAGCTTCCACGCAGTTTCTGAAGTCGGCCGTTACGGATCTCTCCTTTGTGTCATGTGGTAGTATCCTTTGTCTTGCGTCACGTCCTCCGGTGTCGTGCCAAGTCGGACTGTGCCGCCTTGTGGTGTGTGGTACATCCATAGGATGGAGTAGTATTCAGCGGTGAAAGGATGCCATGAGGGGTTAGAGATTTAGGGTTCAGGCTCTGGGTCACGTTTAGGGTTAGGGCGGTTAGGGTTTGGGTCGTTGGGGTTAAGGTTAAGGGGTGTGGGGGGGCTGGGTTTGGGGGGGTTTTGTGTTGGGGGTTTGGTGTTGGGGCGAGGGCGGTTTGGGTTGTGGTTAGGGTGTTGGCCTTGAGCTTAGGGGTCTGGGGCTAGGGTCCGGGGGTTTGGGGTCGGGGCAGGGGTGTTGGGGTTTTGGTTGGGGTTTTGGGGTGTTTAGGGTTGGGGGCTGGAGTGGTTGGGGTTCAGGGTTAGGTGGAGGGTTGATGAAAGTTCCGTTTTAGGTTTAGGGTTGAGGGTTAGGGCTTAGGGCTAGGGCTAGGGTTAGGGGTTATGGGTTGAGGTTAGGGTTAGGGTTAGAGTTAGTGCTCCGGGGGTTGGGTTTAGGGTTACGGGGTTTGAGCTTGGGGTTAGGGGGTTTGGCGGTTTGGCCTTAGGGGGTTGGGGTTGGGGTTAGGGTTAGGGCTTAGGGTCAGGATGCAGGGTCAGAATTCAGGGTCGAGGGTCGGGGTCAGCGGTCAGGCGTCGGGCTCGGGTGCTTAGGGTGTAGGCTCAGGGTTTTAGGGTTAGGCCTTTAGGGTTAGGGTTTTGGGGTTCAGGCTTTGGGTCATTGTTAGGGTTAGGGCGGTTAGGGTGAGGGTTGCTGGGCTTAGGATTGGGGGTTGGGCTGGGGCTTAGAGCTGGGTGTTGGGATTAGGGCTAGAGGTGTTGGGGTTAGCGTTAGCGGGTTGGGTTAGGGGTGTTGGGGAGGGGTTCAGGGCGTTGGGTGGTTAGAGTGCGGGGGTTGGGGGGGTTAGGGTTCAGTGTTAGGTTTTAGGGTCAGGGTCAAGTTCAGGGCTGAGGGTTAGGTTTTGGCTTTGGGGTTCGGGCCTAGGGCTGGGGTCAGGGCTTGGGGTTGGGGTGAGGGTTTCGGGTTAGGATTTAGGTTCCAGGTTTAGGTTCCGGGTCCGAGCCAGGGTCAGGGATCAGGGTCAGGGTCAAGGGTCGGCGGTTGGGGTCGAGTAGGTTAGGGTTTGGGGGTTAGCGGTTTATGGTTTCCTTTTGGCGACGTCCCCCCGGGCTCGATGAATAGATGTTTTCAGTGGCCCCTGAAGCGCCTCTCGCTGCGGTCGTTCGTCTCTTGTCCGACGGGGAGTGCACGCATGCCTCTCGGCTTGGTGGAGAAAAACGCCCTCACCCTGTTGGTGCAGTCAAGGGAGGCGGGACTTGTCCCCTCGTGAGGTACTCCTGGCCCAGGCCCGGTCCCACGCGTGAGGGGCCGTTTGGTTGTATGTGGCCGTGGAATGCGCAAGGGTTGCTCCGGTTGGGATAGAAGTGTCTGGGGCCTTCCGTGACCCTGGGTAGTCGTTGGATTCTGGCTCCCCTATGTGCCTCTGCCACGCCACTGTCCGCACCTCCACCACCCACCGTAGTCTTCCGTCTGGCCCTCTTTGCACACGTCAGCACCCCACCCCGGGCCCCAACTCGCTTGATACTCCCGTTCTGCTTTTTCAGCCCCCGACACCTACGGATGCAACGACACAGGCGGGAGTTGTCGGAGATGTCGTGACGGCTCCGTTGGCGCTGTATTCCTGAGTCTGCCAGGAGCCCGGGGACCAATCGCTAATGCTGTCGTGTCTGCGAGTCACGGGGCGGCCGTGCGCGGTTGCTCGCGCCTACGCTAAATTTTGCTCTGTCCGACGTTGCTCCCCAGAGCTTCGCGGACGGGCCCTCAGCCCCGTTTGTCTAGGACTCTCGTCGCTGCCCCGATTACTTCACTCGGTTGCCCTCCTTCACCCGTATGGACGAGCGCAGCACTGAGTGTTTTTCTCACAGACGATTCAGATCGTCAGATACTTCAGGTCCAGGTCCCATCTGCCCAAGCGAAGTTTCAGCTTCCACGCAGTTTCTGAAGTCGGCCGTTACGGATCTCTCCTTTGTGTCATGTGGTAGTATCCTTTGTCTTGCGTCACGTCCTCCGGTGTCGTGCCAAGTGGGACTGTGCCGCCTTGTGGTGTGTGGTACATCCATAGGATGGAGTAGTATTCAGCGGTGAAAGGATGCCATGAGGGGTTAGAGATTTAGGGTTCAGGCTCTGGGTCACGTTTAGGGTTAGGGCGGTTAGGGTTTGGGTCGTTGGGGTTAAGGTTAAGGGGTGTGGGGGGGGCTGGGTTTGGGGGGGTTTTGTGTTGGGGGTTTGGTGTTGGGGCGAGGGCGGTTTGGGTTGTGGTTAGGGTGTTGGCCTTGAGCTTAGGGGTCTGGGGCTAGGGTCCGGGGGTTTGGGGTCGGGGCAGGGGTGTTGGGGTTTTGGTTGGGGTTTTGGGGTGTTTAGGGTTGGGGGCTGGAGTGGTTGGGGTTCAGGGTTAGGTGGAGGGTTGATGAAAGTTCCGTTTTAGGTTTAGGGTTGAGGGTTAGGGCTTAGGGCTAGGGCTAGGGTTAGGGGTTATGGGTTGAGGTTAGGGTTAGGGTTAGAGTTAGTGCTCCGGGGGTTGGGTTTAGGGTTACGGGGTTTGAGCTTGGGGTTAGGGGGTTTGGCGGTTTGGCCTTAGGGGGTTGGGGTTGGGGTTAGGGTTAGGGCTTAGGGTCAGGATGCAGGGTCAGAATTCAGGGTCGAGGGTCGGGGTCAGCGGTCAGGCGTCGGGCTCGGGTGCTTAGGGTGTAGGCTCAGGGTTTTAGGGTTAGGCCTTTAGGGTTAGGGTTTTGGGCTTCAGGCTTTGGGTCATTGTTAGGGTTAGGGCGGTTAGGGTGAGGGTTGCTGGGCTTAGGATTGGGGGTTGGGCTGGGGCTTAGAGCTGGGTGTTGGGATTAGGGCTAGAGGTGTTGTTATTAGCGTTAGCGGGTTGGGTTAGGGGTGTTGGGGAGGGGTTCAGGGCGTTGGGTGGTTAGAGTGCGGGGGTTGGGGGGGTTAGGGTTCAGTGTTAGGTTTTAGGGTCAGGGTCAAGTTCAGGGCTGAGGGTTAGGTTTTGGCTTTGGGGTTCGGGCCTAGGGCTGGGGTCAGGGCTTGGGGTTGGGGTGAGGGTTTCGGGTTAGGATTTAGGTTCCAGGTTTAGGTTCCGGGTCCGAGCCAGGGTCAGGGATCAGGGTCAGGGTCAAGGGTCGGCGGTTGGGGTCGAGTGGGTTAGGGTTTGGGGGTTAGCGGTTTATGGTTTCCTTTTGGCGACGTCCCCCCGGGCTCGATGAATAGATGTTTTCAGCGGCCCCTGAAGCGCCTCTCGCTGCGGTCGTTCGTCTCTTGTCCGACGGGGAGTGCACGCATGCCTCTCGGCTTGGTGGAGAAAAACGCCCTCACCCTGTTGGTGCAGTCAAGGGAGGCGGGACTTGTCCCCTCGTGAGGTACTCCTGGCCCAGGCCCGGTCCCACGCGTGAGGGGCCGTTTGGTTGTATGTGGCCGTGGAATGCGCAAGGGTTGCTCCGGTTGGGATAGAAGTGTCTGGGGCCTTCCGTGACCCTGGGTAGTCCTTGGATTCTGGCTCCCCTATGTGCCCCTGCCACGCCACTGTCAGCACCTCCACCACCCACCGTAGTCTTCCGTCTGGCCCTCTTTGCACACGTCAGCACCCCACCCCGGGCCCCAACTCGCTTGATACTCCCGTTCTGCTTTTTCAGCCCCCGACACCTACGGATGCAACGACACAGGCGGGAGTTGTCGGAGATGTCGTGACGGCTCCGTTGGCGCTGTATTCCTGAGTCTGCCAGGAGCCCGGGGACCAATCGCTAATGCTGTCGTGTCTGCGAGTCACGGGGCGGCCGTGCGCGGTTGCTCGCGCCTACGCTAAATTTTGCTCTGTCCGACGTTGCTCCCCAGAGCTTCGCGGACGGGCCCTCAGCCCCGTTTGTCTAGGACTCTCGTCGCTGCCCCGATTACTTCACTCGGTTGCCCTCCTTCACCCGTATGGACGAGCGCAGCACTGAGTGTTTTTCTCACAGACGATTCAGATCGTCAGATACTTCAGGTCCAGGTCCCATCTGCCCAAGCGAAGTTTCAGCTTCCACGCAGTTTCTGAAGTCGGCCGTTACGGATCTCTCCTTTGTGTCATGTGGTAGTATCCTTTGTCTTGCGTCACGTCCTCCGGTGTCGTGCCAAGTGGGACTGTGCCGCCTTGTGGTGTGTGGTACATCCATAGGATGGAGTAGTATTCAGCGGTGAAAGGATGCCATGAGGGGTTAGAGATTTAGGGTTCAGGCTCTGGGTCACGTTTAGGGTTAGGGCGGTTAGGGTTTGGGTCGTTGGGGTTAAGGTTAAGGGGTGTGGGGGGGGCTGGGTTTGGGGGGGTTTTGTGTTGGGGGTTTGGTGTTGGGGCGAGGGCGGTTTGGGTTGTGGTTAGGGTGTTGGCCTTGAGCTTAGGGGTCTGGGGCTAGGGTTCGGGGGTTTGGGGTCGGGGCAGGGGTGTTGGGGTTTTGGTTGGGGTTTTGGGGTGTTTAGGGTTGGGGGCTGGAGTGGTTGGGGTTCAGGGTTAGGTGGAGGGTTGATGAAAGTTCCGTTTTAGGTTTAGGGTTGAGGGTTAGGGCTTAGGGCTAGGGCTAGGGTTAGGGGTTATGGGTTGAGGTTAGGGTTAGGGTTAGAGTTAGTGCTCCGGGGGGTGGGTTTAGGGTTACGGGGTTTGAGCTTGGGGTTAGGGGGTTTGGCGGTTTGGCCTTAGGGGGTTGGGGTTGGGGTTAGGGTTAGGGCTTAGGGTCAGGATGCAGGGTCAGAATTCAGGGTCGAGGGTCGGGGTCAGCGGTCAGGCGTCGGGCTCGGGTGCTTAGGGTGTAGGCTCAGGGTTTTAGGGTTAGGCCTTTAGGGTTAGGGTTTTGGGGTTCAGGCTTTGGGTCATTGTTAGGGTTAGGGCGGTTAGGGTGAGGGTTGCTGGGCTTAGGATTGGGGGTTGGGCTTGGGCTTAGAGCTGGGTGTTGGGATTAGGGCTAGAGGTGTTGGGGTTAGCGTTAGCGGGTTGGGTTAGGGGTGTTGGGGAGGGGTTCAGGGCGTTGGGTGGTTAGAGTGCGGGGGTTGGGGGGGTTAGGGTTCAGTGTTAGGTTTTAGGGTCAGGGTCAAGTTCAGGGCTGAGGGTTAGGTTTTGGCTTTGGGGTTCGGGCCTAGGGCTGGGGTCAGGGCTTGGGGTTGGGGTGAGGGTTTCGGGTTAGGATTTAGGTTCCAGGTTTAGGTTCCGGGTCCGAGCCAGGGTCAGGGATCAGGGTCAGGGTCAAGGGTCGGCGGTTGGGGTCGAGTAGGTTAGGGTTTGGGGGTTAGCGGTTTATGGTTTCCTTTTGGCGACGTCCCCCCGGGCTCGATGAATAGATGTTTTCAGCGGCCCCTGAAGCGCCTCTCGCTGCGGTCGTTCGTCTCTTGTCCGACGGGGAGTGCACGCATGCCTCTCGGCTTGGTGGACAAAAACGCCCTCACCCTGTTGGTGCAGTCAAGGGAGGCGGGACTTGTCCCCTCGTGAGGTACTCCTGGCCCAGGCCCGGTCCCACGCGTGAGGGGCCGTTTGGTTGTATGTGGCCGTGGAATGCGCAAGGGTTGCTCCGGTTGGGATAGAAGTGTCTGGGGCCTTCCGTGACCCTGGGTAGTCGTTGGATTCTGGCTCCCCTATGTGCCTCTGCCACGCCACTGTCCGCACCTCCACCACCCACCGTAGTCTTCCGTCTGGCCCTCTTTGCACACGTCAGCACCCCACCCCGGGCCCCAACTCGCTTGATACTCCCGTTCTGCTTTTTCAGCCCCCGACACCTACGGATGCAACGACACAGGCGGGAGTTGTCGGAGATGTCGTGACGGCTCCGTTGGCGCTGTATTCCTGAGTCTGCCAGGAGCCCGGGGACCAATCGCTAATGCTGTCGTGTCTGCGAGTCACGGGGCGGCCGTGCGCGGTTGCTCGCGCCTACGCTAAATTTTGCTCTGTCCGACGTTGCTCCCCAGAGCTTCGCGGACGGGCCCTCAGCCCCGTTTGTCTAGGACTCTCGTCGCTGCCCCGATTACTTCACTCGGTTGCCCTCCTTCACCCGTATGGACGAGCGCAGCACTGAGTGTTTTTCTCACAGACGATTCAGATCGTCAGATACTTCAGGTCCAGGTCCCATCTGCCCAAGCGAAGTTTCAGCTTCCACGCAGTTTCTGAAGTCGGCCGTTACGGATCTCTCCTTTGTGTCATGTGGTAGTATCCTTTGTCTTGCGTCACGTCCTCCGGTGTCGTGCCAAGTGGGACTGTGCCGCCTTGTGGTGTGTGGTACATCCATAGGATGGAGTAGTATTCAGCGGTGAAAGGATGCCATGAGGGGTTAGAGATTTAGGGTTCAGGCTCTGGGTCACGTTTAGGGTTAGGGCGGTTAGGGTTTGGGTCGTTGGGGTTAAGGTTAAGGGGTGTGGGGGGGGCTGGGTTTGGGGGGGTTTTGTGTTGGGGGTTTGGTGTTGGGGCGAGGGCGGTTTGGGTTGTGGTTAGGGTGTTGGCCTTGAGCTTAGGGGTCTGGGGCTAGGGTTCGGGGGTTTGGGGTCGGGGCAGGGGTGTTGGGGTTTTGGTTGGGGTTTTGGGGTGTTTAGGGTTGGGGGCTGGAGTGGTTGGGGTTCAGGGTTAGGTGGAGGGTTGATGAAAGTTCCGTTTTAGGTTTAGGGTTGAGGGTTAGGGCTTAGGGCTAGGGCTAGGGTTAGGGGTTATGGGTTGAGGTTAGGGTTAGGGTTAGAGTTAGTGCTCTGGGGGTTGGGTTTAGGGTTACGGGGTTTGAGCTTGGGGTTAGGGGGTTTGGCGGTTTGGCCTTAGGGGGTTGGGGTTGGGGTTAGGGTTAGGGCTTAGGGTCAGGATGCAGGGTCAGAATTCAGGGTCGAGGGTCGGGGTCAGCGGTCAGGCGTCGGGCTCGGGTGCTTAGGGTGTAGGCTCAGGGTTTTAGGGTTAGGCCTTTAGGGTTAGGGTTTTGGGGTTCAGGCTTTGGGTCATTGTTAGGGTTAGGGCGGTTAGGGTGAGGGTTGCTGGGCTTAGGATTGGGACTTGGGCTGGGGCTTAGAGCTGGGTGTTGGGATTAGGGCTAGAGGTGTTGTTATTAGCGTTAGCGGGTTGGGTTAGGGGTGTTGGGGAGGGGTTCAGGGCGTTGGGTGGTTAGAGTGCGGGGGTTGGGGGGTTAGGGTTCAGTGTTAGGTTTTAGGGTCAGGGTCAAGTTCAGGGCTGAGGGTTAGGTTTTGGCTTTGGGGTTCGGGCCTAGGGCTGGGGTCAGGGCTTGGGGTTGGGGTGAGGGTTTCGGGTTAGGATTTAGGTTCCAGGTTTAGGTTCCGGGTCCGAGCCAGGGTCAGGGATCAGGGTCAGGGTCAAGGGTCGGCGGTTGGGGTCGAGTAGGTTAGGGTTTGGGGGTTAGCGGTTTATGGTTTCCTTTTGGCGACGTCCCCCCGGGCTCGATGAATAGATGTTTTCAGTGGCCCCTGAAGCGCCTCTCGCTGCGGTCGTTCGTCTCTTGTCCGACGGGGAGTGCACGCATGCCTCTCGGCTTGGTGGACAAAAACGCCCTCACCCTGTTGGTGCAGTCAAGGGAGGCGGGACTTGTCCCCTCGTGAGGTACTCCTGGCCCAGGCCCGGTCCCACGCGTGAGGGGCCGTTTGGTTGTATGTGGCCGTGGAATGCGCAAGGGTTGCTCCGGTTGGGATAGAAGTGTCTGGGGCCTTCCGTGACCCTGGGTAGTCGTTGGATTCTGGCTCCCCTATGTGCCTCTGCCACGCCACTGTCCGCACCTCCACCACCCACCGTAGTCTTCCGTCTGGCCCTCTTTGCACACGTCAGCACCCCACCCCGGGCCCCAACTCGCTTGATACTCCCGTTCTGCTTTTTCAGCCCCCGACACCTACGGATGCAACGACACAGGCGGGAGTTGTCGGAGATGTCGTGACGGCTCCGTTGGCGCTGTATTCCTGAGTCTGCCAGGAGCCCGGGGACCAATCGCTAATGCTGTCGTGTCTGCGAGTCACGGGGCGGCCGTGCGCGGTTGCTCGCGCCTACGCTAAATTTTGCTCTGTCTGACGTTGCTCCCCAGAGCTTCGCGGACGGGCCCTCAGCCCCGTTTGTCTAGGACTCTCGTCGCTGCCCCGATTACTTCACTCGGTTGCCCTCCTTCACCCGTATGGACGAGCGCAGCACTGAGTGTTTTTCTCACAGACGATTCAGATCGTCAGATACTTCAGGTCCAGGTCCCATCTGCCCAAGCGAAGTTTCAGCTTCCACGCAGTTTCTGAAGTCGGCCGTTACGGATCTCTCCTTTGTGTCATGTGGTAGTATCCTTTGTCTTGCGTCACGTCCTCCGGTGTCGTGCCAAGTCGGACTGTGCCGCCTTGTGGTGTGTGGTACATCCATAGGATGGAGTAGTATTCAGCGGTGAAAGGATGCCATGAGGGGTTAGAGATTTAGGGTTCAGGCTCTGGGTCACGTTTAGGGTTAGGGCGGTTAGGGTTTGGGTCGTTGGGGTTAAGGTTAAGGGGTGTGGGGGGGGCTGGGTTTGGGGGGGTTTTGTGTTGGGGGTTTGGTGTTGGGGCGAGGGCGGTTTGGGTTGTGGTTAGGGTGTTGGCCTTGAGCTTAGGGGTCTGGGGCTAGGGTTCGGGGGTTTGGGGTCGGGGCAGGGGTGTTGGGGTTTTGGTTGGGGTTTTGGGGTGTTTAGGGTTGGGGGCTGGAGTGGTTGGGGTTCAGGGTTAGGTGGAGGGTTGATGAAAGTTCCGTTTTAGGTTTAGGGTTGAGGGTTAGGGCTTAGGGCTAGGGCTAGGGTTAGGGGTTATGGGTTGAGGTTAGGGTTAGGGTTAGAGTTAGTGCTCCGGGGGTTGGGTTTAGGGTTACGGGGTTTGAGCTTGGGGTTAGGGGGTTTGGCGGTTTGGCCTTAGGGGGTTGGGGTTGGGGTTAGGGTTAGGGCTTAGGGTCAGGATGCAGGGTCAGAATTCAGGGTCGAGGGTCGGGGTCAGCGGTCAGGCGTCGGGCTCGGGTGCTTAGGGTGTAGGCTCAGGGTTTTAGGGTTAGGCCTTTAGGGTTAGGGTTTTGGGGTTCAGGCTTTGGGTCATTGTTAGGGTTAGGGCGGTTAGGGTGAGGGTTGCTGGGCTTAGGATTGGGACTTGGGCTGGGGCTTAGAGCTGGGTGTTGGGATTAGGGCTAGAGGTGTTGTTATTAGCGTTAGCGGGTTGGGTTAGGGGTGTTGGGGAGGGGTTCAGGGCGTTGGGTGGTTAGAGTGCGGGGGTTGGGGGGTTAGGGTTCAGTGTTAGGTTTTAGGGTCAGGGTCAAGTTCAGGGCTGAGGGTTAGGTTTTGGCTTTGGGGTTCGGGCCTAGGGCTGGGGTCAGGGCTTGGGGTTGGGGTGAGGGTTTCGGGTTAGGATTTAGGTTCCAGGTTTAGGTTCCGGGTCCGAGCCAGGGTCAGGGATCAGGGTCAGGGTCAAGGGTCGGCGGTTGGGGTCGAGTAGGTTAGGGTTTGGGGGTTAGCGGTTTATGGTTTCCTTTTGGTGACGTCCCCCCGGGCTCGATGAATAGATGTTTTCAGTGGCCCCTGAAGCGCCTCTCGCTGCGGTCGTTCGTCTCTTGTCCGACGGGGAGTGCACGCATGCCTCTCGGCTTGGTGGACAAAAACGCCCTCACCCTGTTGGTGCAGTCAAGGGAGGCGGGACTTGTCCCCTCGTGAGGTACTCCTGGCCCAGGCCCGGTCCCACGCGTGAGGGGCCGTTTGGTTGTATGTGGCCGTGGAATGCGCAAGGGTTGCTCCGGTTGGGATAGAAGTGTCTGGGGCCTTCCGTGACCCTGGGTAGTCGTTGGATTCTGGCTCCCCTATGTGCCTCTGCCACGCCACTGTCCGCACCTCCACCACCCACCGTAGTCTTCCGTCTGGCCCTCTTTGCACACGTCAGCACCCCACCCCGGGCCCCAACTCGCTTGATACTCCCGTTCTGCTTTTTCAGCCCCCGACACCTACGGATGCAACGACACAGGCGGGAGTTGTCGGAGATGTCGTGACGGCTCCGTTGGCGCTGTATTCCTGAGTCTGCCAGGAGCCCGGGGACCAATCGCTAATGCTGTCGTGTCTGCGAGTCACGGGGCGGCCGTGCGCGGTTGCTCGCGCCTACGCTAAATTTTGCTCTGTCCGACGTTGCTCCCCAGAGCTTCGCGGACGGGCCCTCAGCCCCGTTTGTCTAGGACTCTCGTCGCTGCCCCGATTACTTCACTCGGTTGCCCTCCTTCACCCGTATGGACGAGCGCAGCACTGAGTGTTTTTCTCACAGACGATTCAGATCGTCAGATACTTCAGGTCCAGGTCCCATCTGCCCAAGCGAAGTTTCAGCTTCCACGCAGTTTCTGAAGTCGGCCGTTACGGATCTCTCCTTTGTGTCATGTGGTAGTATCCTTTGTCTTGCGTCACGTCCTCCGGTGTCGTGCCAAGTGGGACTGTGCCGCCTTGTGGTGTGTGGTACATCCATAGGATGGAGTAGTATTCAGCGGTGAAAGGATGCCATGAGGGGTTAGAGATTTAGGGTTCAGGCTCTGGGTCACGTTTAGGGTTAGGGCGGTTAGGGTTTGGGTCGTTGGGGTTAAGGTTAAGGGGTGTGGGGGGGCTGGGTTTGGGGGGTTTTGTGTTGGGGGTTTGGTGTTGGGGCGAGGGCGGTTTGGGTTGTGGTTAGGGTGTTGGCCTTGAGCTTAGGGGTCTGGGGCTAGGGTTCGGGGGTTTGGGGTCGGGGCAGGGGTGTTGGGGTTTTGGTTGGGGTTTTGGGGTGTTTAGGGTTGGGGGCTGGAGTGGTTGGGGTTCAGGGTTAGGTGGAGGGTTGATGAAAGTTCCGTTTTAGGTTTAGGGTTGAGGGTTAGGGCTTAGGGCTAGGGCTAGGGTTAGGGGTTATGGGTTGAGGTTAGGGTTAGGGTTAGAGTTAGTGCTCCGGGGGTTGGGTTTAGGGTTACGGGGTTTGAGCTTGGGGTTAGGGGGTTTGGCGGTTTGGCCTTAGGGGGTTGGGGTTGGGGTTAGGGTTAGGGCTTAGGGTCAGGATGCAGGGTCAGAATTCAGGGTCCAGGGTCGGGGTCAGCGGTCAGGCGTCGGGCTCGGGTGCTTAGAGTGTAGGCTCAGGGTTTTAGGGTTAGGCCTTTAGGGTTAGGGTTTTGGGGTTCAGGCTTTGGGTCATTGTTAGGGTTAGGGCGGTTAGGGTGAGGGTTGCTGGGCTTAGGATTGGGGGTTGGGCTGGGGCTTAGAGCTGGGTGTTGGGATTAGGGCTAGAGGTGTTGGGGTTAGCGTTAGCGGGTTGGGTTAGGGGTGTTGGGGAGGGGTTCAGGGCGTTGGGTGGTTAGAGTGCGGGGGTTGGGGGGGTTAGGGTTCAGTGTTAGGTTTTAGGGTCAGGGTCAAGTTCAGGGCTTAGGGTTAGGTTTTGGCTTTGGGGTTCGGGCCTAGGGCTGGGGTCAGGGCTTGGGGTTGGGGTGAGGGTTTCGGGTTAGGATTTAGGTTCCAGGTTTAGGTTCCGGGTCCGAGCCAGGGTCAGGGATCAGGGTCAGGGTCAAGGGTCGGCGGTTGGGGTCGAGTAGGTTAGGGTTTGGGGGTTAGCGGTTTATGGTTTCCTTTTGGCGACGTCCCCCCGGGCTCGATGAATAGATGTTTTCAGCGGCCCCTGAAGCGCCTCTCGCTGCGGTCGTTCGTCTCTTGTCCGACGGGGAGTGCACGCATGCCTCTCGGCTTGGTGGAGAAAAACGCCCTCACCCTGTTGGTGCAGTCAAGGGAGGCGGGACTTGTCCCCTCGTGAGGTACTCCTGGCCCAGGCCCGGTCCCACGCGTGAGGGGCCGTTTGGTTGTATGTGGCCGTGGAATGCGCAAGGGTTGCTCCGGTTGGGATAGAAGTGTCTGGGGCCTTCCGTGACCCTGGGTAGTCGTTGGATTCTGGCTCCCCTATGTGCCTCTGCCACGCCACTGTCCGCACCTCCACCACCCACCGTAGTCTTCCGTCTGGCCCTCTTTGCACACGTCAGCACCCCACCCCGGGCCCCAACTCGCTTGATACTCCCGTTCTGCTTTTTCAGCCCCCGACACCTACGGATGCAACGACACAGGCGGGAGTTGTCGGAGATGTCGTGACGGCTCCGTTGGCGCTGTATTCCTGAGTCTGCCAGGAGCCCGGGGACCAATCGCTAATGCTGTCGTGTCTGCGAGTCACGGGGCGGCCGTGCGCGGTTGCTCGCGCCTACGCTAAATTTTGCTCTGTCCGACGTTGCTCCCCAGAGCTTCGCGGACGGGCCCTCAGCCCCGTTTGTCTAGGACTCTCGTCGCTGCCCCGATTACTTCACTCGGTTGCCCTCCTTCACCCGTATGGACGAGCGCAGCACTGAGTGTTTTTCTCACAGACGATTCAGATCGTCAGATACTTCAGGTCCAGGTCCCATCTGCCCAAGCGAAGTTTCAGCTTCCACGCAGTTTCTGAAGTCGGCCGTTACGGATCTCTCCTTTGTGTCATGTGGTAGTATCCTTTGTCTTGCGTCACGTCCTCCGGTGTCGTGCCAAGTCGGACTGTGCCGCCTTGTGGTGTGTGGTACATCCATAGGATGGAGTAGTATTCAGCGGTGAAAGGATGCCATGAGGGGTTAGAGATTTAGGGTTCAGGCTCTGGGTCACGTTTAGGGTTAGGGCGGTTAGGGTTTGGGTCGTTGGGGTTAAGGTTAAGGGGTGTGGGGGGGGCTGGGTTTGGGGGGGTTTTGTGTTGGGGGTTTGGTGTTGGGGCGAGGGCGGTTTGGGTTGTGGTTAGGGTGTTGGCCTTGAGCTTAGGGGTCTGGGGCTAGGGTTCGGGGGTTTGGGGTCGGGGCAGGGGTGTTGGGGTTTTGGTTGGGGTTTTGGGGTGTTTAGGGTTGGGGGCTGGAGTGGTTGGGGTTCAGGGTTAGGTGGAGGGTTGATGAAAGTTCCGTTTTAGGTTTAGGGTTGAGGGTTAGGGCTTAGGGCTAGGGCTAGGGTTAGGGGTTATGGGTTGAGGTTAGGGTTAGGGTTAGAGTTAGTGCTCCGGGGGGTGGGTTTAGGGTTACGGGGTTTGAGCTTGGGGTTAGGGGGTTTGGCGGTTTGGCCTTAGGGGGTTGGGGTTGGGGTTAGGGTTAGGGCTTAGGGTCAGGATGCAGGGTCAGAATTCAGGGTCGAGGGTCGGGGTCAGCGGTCAGGCGTCGGGCTCAGGTGCTTAGGGTGTAGGCTCAGGGTTTTAGGGTTAGGCCTTTAGGGTTAGGGTTTTGGGGTTCAGGCTTTGGGTCATTGTTAGGGTTAGGGCGGTTAGGGTGAGGGTTGCTGGGCTTAGGATTGGGGGTTGGGCTTGGGCTTAGAGCTGGGTGTTGGGATTAGGGCTAGAGGTGTTGGGGTTAGCGTTAGCGGGTTGGGTTAGGGGTGTTGGGGAGGGGTTCAGGGCGTTGGGTGGTTAGAGTGCGGGGGTTGGGGGGGTTAGGGTTCAGTGTTAGGTTTTAGGGTCAGGGTCAAGTTCAGGGCTTAGGGTTAGGTTTTGGCTTTGGGGTTCGGGCCTAGGGCTGGGGTCAGGGCTTGGGGTTGGGGTGAGGGTTTCGGGTTAGGATTTAGGTTCCAGGTTTAGGTTCCGGGTCCGAGCCAGGGTCAGGGATCAGGGTCAGGGTCAAGGGTCGGCGGTTGGGGTCGAGTAGGTTAGGGTTTGGGGGTTAGCGGTTTATGGTTTCCTTTTGGCGACGTCCCCCCGGGCTCGATGAATAGATGTTTTCAGCGGCCCCTGAAGCGCCTCTCGCTGCGGTCGTTCGTCTCTTGTCCGACGGGGAGTGCACGCATGCCTCTCGGCTTGGTGGAGAAAAACGCCCTCACCCTGTTGGTGCAGTCAAGGGAGGCGGGACTTGTCCCCTCGTGAGGTACTCCTGGCCCAGGCCCGGTCCCACGCGTGAGGGGCCGTTTGGTTGTATGTGGCCGTGGAATGCGCAAGGGTTGCTCCGGTTGGGATAGAAGTGTCTGGGGCCTTCCGTGACCCTGGGTAGTCGTTGGATTCTGGCTCCCCTATGTGCCTCTGCCACGCCACTGTCCGCACCTCCACCACCCACCGTAGTCTTCCGTCTGGCCCTCTTTGCACACGTCAGCACCCCACCCCGGGCCCCAACTCGCTTGATACTCCCGTTCTGCTTTTTCAGCCCCCGACACCTACGGATGCAACGACACAGGCGGGAGTTGTCGGAGATGTCGTGACGGCTCCGTTGGCGCTGTATTCCTGAGTCTGCCAGGAGCCCGGGGACCAATCGCTAATGCTGTCGTGTCTGCGAGTCACGGGGCGGCCGTGCGCGGTTGCTCGCGCCTACGCTAAATTTTGCTCTGTCCGACGTTGCTCCCCAGAGCTTCGCGGACGGGCCCTCAGCCCCGTTTGTCTAGGACTCTCGTCGCTGCCCCGATTACTTCACTCGGTTGCCCTCCTTCACCCGTATGGACGAGCGCAGCACTGAGTGTTTTTCTCACAGACGATTCAGATCGTCAGATACTTCAGGTCCAGGTCCCATCTGCCCAAGCGAAGTTTCAGCTTCCACGCAGTTTCTGAAGTCGGCCGTTACGGATCTCTCCTTTGTGTCATGTGGTAGTATCCTTTGTCTTGCGTCACGTCCTCCGGTGTCGTGCCAAGTCGGACTGTGCCGCCTTGTGGTGTGTGGTACATCCATAGGATGGAGTAGTATTCAGCGGTGAAAGGATGCCATGAGGGGTTAGAGATTTAGGGTTCAGGCTCTGGGTCACGTTTAGGGTTAGGGCGGTTAGGGTTTGGGTCGTTGGGGTTAAGGTTAAGGGGTGTGGGGGGGCTGGGTTTGGGGGGGTTTTGTGTTGGGGGTTTGGTGTTGGGGCGAGGGCGGTTTGGGTTGTGGTTAGGGTGTTGGCCTTGAGCTTAGGGGTCTGGGGCTAGGGTTCGGGGGTTTGGGGTCGGGGCAGGGGTGTTGGGGTTTTGGTTGGGGTTTTGGGGTGTTTAGGGTTGGGGGCTGGAGTGGTTGGGGTTCAGGGTTAGGTGGAGGGTTGATGAAAGTTCCGTTTTAGGTTTAGGGTTGAGGGTTAGGGCTTAGGGCTAGGGCTAGGGTTAGGGGTTATGGGTTGAGGTTAGGGTTAGGGTTAGAGTTAGTGCTCCGGGGGTTGGGTTTAGGGTTACGGGGTTTGAGCTTGGGGTTAGGGGGTTTGGCGGTTTGGCCTTAGGGGGTTGGGGTTGGGGTTAGGGTTAGGGCTTAGGGTCAGGATGCAGGGTCAGAATTCAGGGTCGAGGGTCGGGGTCAGCGGTCAGGCGTCGGGCTCGGGTGCTTAGGGTGTAGGCTCAGGGTTTTAGGGTTAGGCCTTTAGGGTTAGGGTTTTGGGGTTCAGGCTTTGGGTCATTGTTAGGGTTAGGGCGGTTAGGGTGAGGGTTGCTGGGCTTAGGATTGGGGGTTGGGCTTGGGCTTAGAGCTGGGTGTTGGGATTAGGGCTAGAGGTGTTGGGGTTAGCGTTAGCGGGTTGGGTTAGGGGTGTTGGGGAGGGGTTCAGGGCGTTGGGTGGTTAGAGTGCGGGGGTTGGGGGGGTTAGGGTTCAGTGTTAGGTTTTAGGGTCAGGGTCAAGTTCAGGGCTTAGGGTTAGGTTTTGGCTTTGGGGTTCGGGCCTAGGGCTGGGGTCAGGGCTTGGGGTTGGGGTGAGGGTTTCGGGTTAGGATTTAGGTTCCAGGTTTAGGTTCCGGGTCTGAGCCAGGGTCAGGGATCAGGGTCAGGGTCAAGGGTCGGCGGTTGGGGTCGAGTAGGTTAGGGTTTGGGGGTTAGCGGTTTATGGTTTCCTTTTGGCGACGTCCCCCCGGGCTCGATGAATAGATGTTTTCAGCGGCCCCTGAAGCGCCTCTCGCTGCGGTCGTTCGTCTCTTGTCCGACGGGGAGTGCACGCATGCCTCTCGGCTTGGTGGAGAAAAACGCCCTCACCCTGTTGGTGCAGTCAAGGGAGGCGGGACTTGTCCCCTCGTGAGGTACTCCTGGCCCAGGCCCGGTCCCACGCGTGAGGGGCCGTTTGGTTGTATGTGGCCGTGGAATGCGCAAGGGTTGCTCCGGTTGGGATAGAAGTGTCTGGGGCCTTCCGTGACCCTGGGTAGTCGTTGGATTCTGGCTCCCCTATGTGCCTCTGCCACGCCACTGTCCGCACCTCCACCACCCACCGTAGTCTTCCGTCTGGCCCTCTTTGCACACGTCAGCACCCCACCCTGGGCCCCAACTCGCTTGATACTCCCGTTCTGCTTTTTCAGCCCCCGACACCTACGGATGCAACGACACAGGCGGGAGTTGTCGGAGATGTCGTGACGGCTCCGTTGGCGCTGTATTCCTGAGTCTGCCAGGAGCCCGGGGACCAATCGCTAATGCTGTCGTGTCTGCGAGTCACGGGGCGGCCGTGCGCGGTTGCTCGCGCCTACGCTAAATTTTGCTCTGTCCGACGTTGCTCCCCAGAGCTTCGCGGACGGGCCCTCAGCCCCGTTTGTCTAGGACTCTCGTCGCTGCCCCGATTACTTCACTCGGTTGCCCTCCTTCACCCGTATGGACGAGCGCAGCACTGAGTGTTTTTCTCACAGACGATTCAGATCGTCAGATACTTCAGGTCCAGGTCCCATCTGCCCAAGCGAAGTTTCAGCTTCCACGCAGTTTCTGAAGTCGGCCGTTACGGATCTCTCCTTTGTGTCATGTGGTAGTATCCTTTGTCTTGCGTCACGTCCTCCGGTGTCGTGCCAAGTCGGACTGTGCCGCCTTGTGGTGTGTGGTACATCCATAGGATGGAGTAGTATTCAGCGGTGAAAGGATGCCATGAGGGGTTAGAGATTTAGGGTTCAGGCTCTGGGTCACGTTTAGGGTTAGGGCGGTTAGGGTTTGGGTCGTTGGGGTTAAGGTTAAGGGGTGTGGGGGGGGCTGGGTTTGGGGGGGTTTTGTGTTGGGGGTTTGGTGTTGGGGCGAGGGCGGTTTGGGTTGTGGTTAGGGTGTTGGCCTTGAGCTTAGGGGTCTGGGGCTAGGGTTCGGGGGTTTGGGGTCGGGGCAGGGGTGTTGGGGTTTTGGTTGGGGTTTTGGGGTGTTTAGGGTTGGGGGCTGGAGTGGTTGGGGTTCAGGGTTAGGTGGAGGGTTGATGAAAGTTCCGTTTTAGGTTTAGGGTTGAGGGTTAGGGCTTAGGGCTAGGGCTAGGGTTAGGGGTTATGGGTTGAGGTTAGGGTTAGGGTTAGAGTTAGTGCTCCGGGGGTTGGGTTTAGGGTTACGGGGTTTGAGCTTGGGGTTAGGGGGTTTGGCGGTTTGGCCTTAGGGGGTTGGGGTTGGGGTTAGGGTTAGGGCTTAGGGTCAGGATGCAGGGTCAGAATTCAGGGTCGAGGGTCGGGGTCAGCGGTCAGGCGTCGGGCTCGGGTGCTTAGGGTGTAGGCTCAGGGTTTTAGGGTTAGGCCTTTAGGGTTAGGGTTTTGGGGTTCAGGCTTTGGGTCATTGTTAGGGTTAGGGCGGTTAGGGTGAGGGTTGCTGGGCTTAGGATTGGGGGTTGGGCTGGGTCTTAGAGCTGGGTGTTGGGATTAGGGCTAGAGGTGTTGTTATTAGCGTTAGCGGGTTGGGTTAGGGGTGTTGGGGAGGGGTTCAGGGCGTTGGGTGGTTAGAGTGCGGGGGTTGGGGGGGTTAGGGTTCAGTGTTAGGTTTTAGGGTCAGGGTCAAGTTCAGGGCTGAGGGTTAGGTTTTGGCTTTGGGGTTCGGGCCTAGGGCTGGGGTCAGGGCTTGGGGTTGGGGTGAGGGTTTCGGGTTAGGATTTAGGTTCCAGGTTTAGGTTCCGGGTCCGAGCCAGGGTCAGGGATCAGGGTCAGGGTCAAGGGTCGGCGGTTGGGGTCGAGTAGGTTAGGGTTTGGGGGTTAGCGGTTTATGGTTTCCTTTTGGCGACGTCCCCCCGGGCTCGATGAATAGATGTTTT
>NW_026975342.1:0-77855 GCF_030014295.1 Loxodonta africana | reverse complement strand
ATTCGGTGCATTGGCACTGGCCAAAGCAAGGTTTCCCAGCCCAAAGGACGACGCGGCAGCTCGCTCCTGGCAGAGCAAGTCCCAGGCAGTGTTGCCCTGACGAGATAGTGTGGGTACGCTGAGGCCCAGGGAAAACACACTGCGCAGAGAAACCCGAGCAAAGCCGAGGGCTTCCCCACAGGAACCCATGTCCGTTTCAGTTCTTTGCCGAGAACGGAGCTCGGAGGCAACATCAGATTGTGCGTATCTCAGGGAGAGAAAGAACACTGTGACTTCCCCCGTTCCTCTGACGAAAGCAGTGAGAAGGAGAAAAGCGTCCTTTGCTTTCGCTTTCCCGCAGGGAGCTCGGCGAAACGGCTCTTCGCGAAGGGCCGTTTTCCCCCGAGAACTGCCTGGCGGCAGCCCCGTTCTCCAACGAGAACACGTATTCAGTGTTAGCGTTCAGCTATTGTGAAGGCTCGCTTTGGCCCAGGGAGAGCCCCGTTCTGCAAGGGGAACGCGTATGCAGTGTTAGCGTTCAGCTGTTGTGAAGGCTCGCTTTAGCCCAGGGAGAGCAAAGCGCCTGGGGACAAAATCTCGGCAGACCCCGCTGCCTTTCCACGGTGCAAAGTGTGCAAGTGCAGACTCTATTCCAAAGAAGAGAGCGCACAGGCAACAGCAGCCCGCACGTTTCTCGGTGAAAGGGAGAACTCCCTGACTTCACCCAGCCCTCTGAGCAAAGGCAGGCAGAGGGCGAGAAGCTTCCCTTCCTTCCCCTTGCCCCGCAGTGCAGTCCCCGTTTGCTCTCGCAAACGCAAGGCTTCTTCTGAAAAACTACATCGCGGTGCAGCTCTCCTTCCAGGGGAGCAACGACAGAGCTTTCGCTTCTAGGAAGAGACTGGGAAAGCAGCCGGGGAGAGAAGGCCTTTTCCTCGTCTCTTTTCTTTCGGCCTGAATTCGGTGCATTGGCACTGGCCAAAGCAAGGTTTCCCAGCCCAAAGGACGACGCGGCAGCTCGCTCTTGGCAGAGCAAGTCCCAGGCAGTGTTGCCCTGACGAGATAGTGTGGGTACGCTGAGGCCCAGGGAAAACACACTGCGCAGAGAAATCCTAGCAAAGCCGAGGGCTTCCCCACAGGAACCCATGTCCGTTTCAGTTCTTTGCCGAGAACGGAGCTCGGAGGCAACATCAGATTGTGCGTATCTCAGGGAGAGAAAGAACACTGTGACTTCCCCCTTTCCTCTGACGAAAGCAGTGAGAAGGAGAAAAGCGTCCTTTGCTTTCGCTTTCCCGCAGGGAGCTCGGCGAAACGGCTCTTGGCAAAGGGCCGTTTTCCCCCGAGAACTGCCTGGCGGCAGCCCCGTTCTCCAACGAGAACACGTATTCAGTGTTAGCGTTCAGCTATTGTGAAGGCTCGCTTTGGCCCAGGGTGAGCCCCGTTCTGCAAGGGGAACGCGTATGCAGTGTTAGCGTTGAGCTGTTGTGAAGGCTCACTTTAGCCCAGGGAGAGCAAAGCGCCTGGGGACAAAATCTCGGCAGACCCCGCTGCCTCTCCACGGTGCAAAGTGTGCAAGTGCAGACTCTTTTCCAAAGAAGAGAGCGCACAGGCAACAGCAGCCCGCACGTTTCTCGGTGAAACGGAGAACTCCCTGACTTCACCCAGCCCTCTGAGCAAAGGCAGGCAGAGGGCGAGAAGCTTCCCTTCCTTCCCCTTGCCCCGCAGTGCAGTCCCCGTTTGCTCCCGCAAACGCAAGGCTTCTTCTGAAAAACTACATCGCGGTGCAGCTCTCCTTCCAGGGGAGCAACGACAGAGCTTTAGCTTCTAGGAAGAGACTGGGAAAGCAGCCGGGGGAGAAGGCCTTTTCCTCGTCTCTTTTCTTTCGGCCTGAATTCGGTGCATTGGCACTGGCCAAAGCAAGGTTTCCCAGCCCAAAGGACGACGCGGCAGCTCGCTCCTGGCAGAGCAAGTCCCAGGCAGTGTTGCCCTGACGAGGTAGTGTGGGTACGCTGAGGCCCAGGGAAAACACACTGCGCAGAGAAATCCTAGCAAAGCCGAGGGCTTCCCCACAGGAACCCATGTCCGTTTCAGTTCTTTGCCGAGAACGGAGCTCGGAGGCAACATCAGATTGTGCGTATCTCAGGGAGAGAAAGAACACTGTGACTTCCCCCGTTCCTCTGACGAAAGCAGTGAGAAGGAGAAAAGCGTCCTTTGCTTTCGCTTTCCCGCAGGGAGCTCGGCGAAACGGCTCTTCGCAAAGGGCCGTTTTCCCCCGAGAACTGCCTGGCGGCAGCCCCGTTCTCCAACAAGAACACGTATTCAGTGTTAGCGTTCAGCTATTGTGAAGGCTCGCTTTGGCCCAGGGAGAGCCCCGTTCTGCAAGGGGAACGCGTATGCAGTGTTAGCGTTCAGCTATTGTGAAGGCTCGCTTTAACCCAGGGAGAGCAAAGCGCCTGGGGACAAAATCTCGGCAGACCCCGCTGCCTTTCCACGGTGCAAAGTGTGCAAGTGCAGACTCTATTCCAAAGAAGACAGCGCACAGGCAACAGCAGCCCGCACGTTTCTCGGTGAAAGGGAGAACTCCCTGACTTCACCCAGCCCTCTGAGCAAAGGCAGGCAGAGGGCGAGAAGCTTCCCTTCCTTCCCCTTGCCCCGCAGTGCAGTCCCCGTTTGCTCTCGCAAACGCAAGGCTTCTTCTGAAAAACTACATCGCGGTGCAGCTCTCCTTCCAGGGGAGCAACGACAGAGCTTTCGCTTCTAGGAAGAGACTGGGAAAGCAGCCGGGGAGAGAAGGCCTTTTCCTCGTCTCTTTTCTTTCGGCCTGAATTCGGTGCATTGGCACTGGCCAAAGCAAGGTTTCCCAGCCCAAAGGACGACGCGGCAGCTCGCTCTTGGCAGAGCAAGTCCCAGGCAGTGTTGCCCTGACGAGATAGTGTGGGTACGCTGAGGCCCAGGGAAAACACACTGCGCAGAGAAACCCGAGCAAAGCCGAGGGCTTCCCCACAGGAACCCATGTCCGTTTCAGTTCTTTGCCGAGAACGGAGCTCGGAGGCAACATCAGATTGTGCGTATCTCAGGGAGAGAAAGAACACTGTGACTTCCCCCTTTCCTCTGACGAAAGCAGTGAGAAGGAGAAAAGCGTCCTTTGCTTTCCCGCAGGGAGCTCGGCGAAACGGCTCTTGGCAAAGGGCCGTTTTCCCCCGAGAACTGCCTGGCGGCAGCCCGGTTCTCCAACGAGAACACGTATTCAGTGTTAGCGTTCAGCTATTGTGAAGGCTCGCTTTGGCCCAGGGTGAGCCCCGTTCTGCAAGGGGAACGCGTATGCAGTGTTAGCGTTGAGCTGTTGTGAAGGCTCACTTTAGCCCAGGGAGAGCAAAGCGCCTGGGGACAAAATCTCGGCAGACCCCGCTGCCTCTCCACGGTGCAAAGTGTGCAAGTGCAGACTCTTTTCCAAAGAAGAGAGCGCACAGGCAACAGCAGCCCGCACGTTTCTCGGTGAAAGGGAGAACTCCCTGACTTCACCCAGCCCTCTGAGCAAAGGCAGGCAGAGGGCGAGAAGCTTCCCTTCCTTCCCCTTGCCCCGCAGTGCAGTCCCCGTTTGCTCTCGCAAACGCAAGGCTTCTTCTGAAAAACTACCTCGCGGTGCAGCTCTCCTTCCAGGGGAGCAACGACAGAGCTTTAGCTTCTAGGAAGAGACTGGGAAAGCAGCCGGGGGAGAAGGCCTTTTCCTCGTCTCTTTTCTTTCGGCCTGAATTCGGTGCATTGGCACTGGCCAAAGCAAGGTTTCCCAGCCCAAAGGACGACGCGGCAGCTCGCTCCTGGCAGAGCAAGTCCCAGGCAGTGTTGCCCTGACGAGGTAGTGTGGGTACGCTGAGGCCCAGGGAAAACACACTGCGCAGAGAAATCCTGGCAAAGCCGAGGGCTTCCCCACAGGAACCCATGTCCGTTTCAGTTCTTTGCCGAGAACGGAGCTCGGAGGCAACATCAGATTGTGCGTATCTCAGGGAGAGAAAGAACACTGTGACTTCCCCCGTTCCTCTGACGAAAGCAGTGAGAAGGAGAAAAGCGTCCTTTGCTTTCGCTTTCCCGCAGGGAGCTCGGCGAAACGGCTCTTGGCAAAGGGCCGTTTTCCCCCGAGAACTGCCTGGCGGCAGCCCCGTTCTCCAACGAGAACACGTATTCAGTGTTAGCGTTCAGCTATTGTGAAGGCTCGCTTTGGCCCAGGGTGAGCCCCGTTCTGCAAGGGGAACGCGTATGCAGTGTTAGCGTTGAGCTGTTGTGAAGGCTCACTTTAGCCCAGGGAGAGCAAAGCGCCTGGGGACAAAATCTCGGCAGACCCCGCTGCCTCTCCACGGTGCAAAGTGTGCAAGTGCAGACTCTTTTCCAAAGAAGAGAGCGCACAGGCAACAGCAGCCCGCACGTTTCTCGGTGAAAGGGAGAACTCCCTGACTTCACCCAGCCCTCTGAGCAAAGGCAGGCAGAGGGCGAGAAGCTTCCCTTCCTTCCCCTTGCCCCGCAGTGCAGTCCCCGTTTGCTCCCGCAAACGCAAGGCTTCTTCTGAAAAACTACATCGCGGTGCAGCTCTCCTTCCAGGGGAGCAACGACAGAGCTTTAGCTTCTAGGAAGAGACTGGGAAAGCAGCCGGGGAGAGAAGGCCTTTTCCTCGTCTCTTTTCTTTCGGCCTGAATTCGGTGCATTGGCACTGGCCAAAGCAAGGTTTCCCAGCCCAAAGGACGACGCGGCAGCTCGCTCCTGGCAGAGCAAGTCCCAGGCAGTGTTGCCCTGACGAGATAGTGTGGGTACGCTGAGGCCCAGGGAAAACACACTGCGCAGAGAAACCCGAGCAAAGCCGAGGGCTTCCCCACAGGAACCCATGTCCGTTTCAGTTCTTTGCCGAGAACGGAGCTCGGAGGCAACATCAGATTGTGCGTATCTCAGGGAGAGAAAGAACACTGTGACTTCCCCCGTTCCTCTGACGAAAGCAGTGAAAAGGAGAAAAGCGTCCTTTGCTTTCGCTTTCCCGCAGGGAGCTCGGCGAAACGGCTCTTCGCGAAGGGCCGTTTTCCCCCGAGAACTGCCTGGCGGCAGCCCCGTTCTCCAACGAGAACACGTATTCAGTGTTAGCGTTCAGCTATTGTGAAGGCTCGCTTTGGCCCAGGGAGAGCCCCGTTCTGCAAGGGGAACGCGTATGCAGTGTTAGCGTTGAGCTGTTGTGAAGGCTCGCTTTAGCCCAGGGAGAGCAAAGCGCCTGGGGACAAAATCTCGGCAGACCCCGCTGCCTTTCCACGGTGCAAAGTGTGCAAGTGCAGACTCTTTTCCAAAGAAGAGAGCGCACAGGCAACAGCAGCCCGCACGTTTCTCGGTGAAAGGGAGAACTCCCTGACTTCACCCAGCCCTCTGAGCAAAGGCAGGCAGAGGGCGAGAAGCTTCCCTTCCTTCCCCTTGCCCCGCAGTGCAGTCCCCGTTTGCTCTCGCAAACGCAAGGCTTCTTCTGAAAAACTACATCGCGGTGCAGCTCTCCTTCCAGGGGAGCAACGACAGAGCTTTAGCTTCTAGGAAGAGACTGGGAAAGCAGCCGGGGAGAGAAGGCCTTTTCCTCGTCTCTTTTCTTTCGGCCTGAATTCGGTGCATTGGCACTGGCCAAAGCAAGGTTTCCCAGCCCAAAGGACGACGCGGCAGCTCGCTCCTGGCAGAGCAAGTCCCAGGCAGTGTTGCCCTGACGAGATAGTGTGGGTACGCTGAGGCCCAGGGAAAACACACTGCGCAGAGAAACCCGAGCAAAGCCGAGGGCTTCCCCACAGGAACCCATGTCCGTTTCAGTTCTTTGCCGAGAACGGAGCTCGGAGGCAACATCAGATTGTGCGTATCTCAGGGAGAGAAAGAACACTGTGACTTCCCCCGTTCCTCTGACGAAAGCAGTGAAAAGGAGAAAAGCGTCCTTTGCTTTCGCTTTCCCGCAGGGAGCTCGGCGAAACGGCTCTTCGCGAAGGGCCGTTTTCCCCCGAGAACTGCCTGGCGGCAGCCCCGTTCTCCAACGAGAACACGTATTCAGTGTTAGCGTTCAGCTATTGTGAAGGCTCGCTTTGGCCCAGGGAGAGCCCCGTTCTGCAAGGGGAACGCGTATGCAGTGTTAGCGTTGAGCTGTTGTGAAGGCTCGCTTTAGCCCAGGGAGAGCAAAGCGCCTGGGGACAAAATCTCGGCAGACCCCGCTGCCTTTCCACGGTGCAAAGTGTGCAAGTGCAGACTCTTTTCCAAAGAAGAGAGCGCACAGGCAACAGCAGCCCGCACGTTTCTCGGTGAAAGGGAGAACTCCCTGACTTCACCCAGCCCTCTGAGCAAAGGCAGGCAGAGGGCGAGAAGCTTCCCTTCCTTCCCCTGGCCCCGCAGTGCAGTCCCCGTTTGCTCTCGCAAACGCAAGGCTTCTTCTGAAAAACTACATCGCGGTGCAGCTCTCCTTCCAGGGGAGCAACGACAGAGCTTTAGCTTCTAGGAAGAGACTGGGAAAGCAGCCGGGGAGAGAAGGCCTTTTCCTCGTCTCTTTTCTTTCGGCCTGAATTCGGTGCATTGGCACTGGCCAAAGCAAGGTTTCCCAGCCCAAAGGACGACGGGGCAGCTCGCTCCTGGCAGAGCAAGTCCCAGGCAGTGTTGCCCTGACGAGATAGTGTGGGTACGCTGAGGCCCAGGGAAAACACACTGCGCAGAGAAACCCGAGCAAAGCCGAGGGCTTTCCCACAGGAACCCATGTCCGTTTCAGTTCTTTGCCGAGAACGGAGCTCGGAGGCAACATCAGATTGTGCGTATCTCAGGGAGAGAAAGAACACTGTGACTTCCCCCTTTCCTCTGACGAAAGCAGTGAGAAGGAGAAAAGCGTCCTTTGCTTTCGCTTTCCCGCAGGGAGCTCGGCGAAACGGCTCTTCGCGAAGGGCCGTTTTCCCCCGAGAACTGCCTGGCGGCAGCCCCGTTCTCCAACGAGAACACGTATTCAGTGTTAGCGTTCAGCTATTGTGAAGGCTCGCTTTGGCCCAGGGAGAGCCCCGTTCTGCAAGGGGAACGCGTATGCAGTGTTAGCGTTGAGCTGTTGTGAAGGCTCGCTTTAGCCCAGGGAGAGCAAAGCGCCTGGGGACAAAATCTCGGCAGACCTCGCTGCCTTTCCACGGTGCAAAGTGTGCAAGTGCAGACTCTTTTCCAAAGAAGAGAGCGCACAGGCAACAGCAGCCCGCACGTTTCTCGGTGAAAGGGAGAACTCCCTGACTTCACCCAGCCCTCTGAGCAAAGGCAGGCAGAGGGCGAGAAGCTTCCCTTCCTTCCCCTTGCCCCGCAGTGCAGTCCCCGTTTGCTCTCGCAAACGCAAGGCTTCTTCTGAAAAACTACATCGCGGTGCAGCTCTCCTTCCAGGGGAGCAACGACAGAGCTTTAGCTTCTAGGAAGAGACTGGGAAAGCAGCCGGGGAGAGAAGGCCTTTTCCTCGTCTCTTTTCTTTCGGCCTGAATTCGGTGCATTGGCACTGGCCAAAGCAAGGTTTCCCAGCCCAAAGGACGACGCGGCAGCTCGCTCCTGGCAGAGCAAGTCCCAGGCAGTGTTGCCCTGACGAGATAGTGTGGGTACGCTGAGGCCCAGGGAAAACACACTGCGCAGAGAAACCCGAGCAAAGCCGAGGGCTTCCCCACAGGAACCCATGTCCGTTTCAGTTCTTTGCCGAGAACGGAGCTCGGAGGCAACATCAGATTGTGCGTATCTCAGGGAGAGAAAGAACACTGTGACTTCCCCCGTTCCTCTGACGAAAGCAGTGAGAAGGAGAAAAGCGTCCTTTGCTTTCGCTTTCCCGCAGGGAGCTCGGCGAAACGGCTCTTCGCGAAGGGCCGTTTTCCCCCGAGAACTGCCTGGCGGCAGCCCCGTTCTCCAACGAGAACACGTATTCAGTGTTAGCGTTCAGCTATTGTGAAGGCTCGCTTTGGCCCAGGGAGAGCCCCGTTCTGCAAGGGGAACGCGTATGCAGTGTTAGCGTTCAGCTGTTGTGAAGGCTCGCTTTAGCCCAGGGAGAGCAAAGCGCCTGGGGACAAAATCTCGGCAGACCCCGCTGCCTTTCCACGGTGCAAAGTGTGCAAGTGCAGACTCTATTCCAAAGAAGAGAGCGCACAGGCAACAGCAGCCCGCACGTTTCTCGGTGAAAGGGAGAACTCCCTGACTTCACCCAGCCCTCTGAGCAAAGGCAGGCAGAGGGCGAGAAGCTTCCCTTCCTTCCCCTTGCCCCGCAGTGCAGTCCCCGTTTGCTCTCGCAAACGCAAGGCTTCTTCTGAAAAACTACATCGCGGTGCAGCTCTCCTTCCAGGGGAGCAACGACAGAGCTTTCGCTTCTAGGAAGAGACTGGGAAAGCAGCCGGGGAGAGAAGGCCTTTTCCTCGTCTCTTTTCTTTCGGCCTGAATTCGGTGCATTGGCACTGGCCAAAGCAAGGTTTCCCAGCCCAAAGGACGACGCGGCAGCTCGCTCTTGGCAGAGCAAGTCCCAGGCAGTGTTGCCCTGACGAGATAGTGTGGGTACGCTGAGGCCCAGGGAAAACACACTGCGCAGAGAAATCCTAGCAAAGCCGAGGGCTTCCCCACAGGAACCCATGTCCGTTTCAGTTCTTTGCCGAGAACGGAGCTCGGAGGCAACATCAGATTGTGCGTATCTCAGGGAGAGAAAGAACACTGTGACTTCCCCCTTTCCTCTGACGAAAGCAGTGAGAAGGAGAAAAGCGTCCTTTGCTTTCGCTTTCCCGCAGGGAGCTCGGCGAAACGGCTCTTGGCAAAGGGCCGTTTTCCCCCGAGAACTGCCTGGCGGCAGCCCCGTTCTCCAACGAGAACACGTATTCAGTGTTAGCGTTCAGCTATTGTGAAGGCTCGCTTTGGCCCAGGGTGAGCCCCGTTCTGCAAGGGGAACGCGTATGCAGTGTTAGCGTTGAGCTGTTGTGAAGGCTCACTTTAGCCCAGGGAGAGCAAAGCGCCTGGGGACAAAATCTCGGCAGACCCCGCTGCCTCTCCACGGTGCAAAGTGTGCAAGTGCAGACTCTTTTCCAAAGAAGAGAGCGCACAGGCAACAGCAGCCCGCACGTTTCTCGGTGAAACGGAGAACTCCCTGACTTCACCCAGCCCTCTGAGCAAAGGCAGGCAGAGGGCGAGAAGCTTCCCTTCCTTCCCCTTGCCCCGCAGTGCAGTCCCCGTTTGCTCCCGCAAACGCAAGGCTTCTTCTGAAAAACTACATCGCGGTGCAGCTCTCCTTCCAGGGGAGCAACGACAGAGCTTTAGCTTCTAGGAAGAGACTGGGAAAGCAGCCGGGGGAGAAGGCCTTTTCCTCGTCTCTTTTCTTTCGGCCTGAATTCGGTGCATTGGCACTGGCCAAAGCAAGGTTTCCCAGCCCAAAGGACGACGCGGCAGCTCGCTCCTGGCAGAGCAAGTCCCAGGCAGTGTTGCCCTGACGAGGTAGTGTGGGTACGCTGAGGCCCAGGGAAAACACACTGCGCAGAGAAATCCTAGCAAAGCCGAGGGCTTCCCCACAGGAACCCATGTCCGTTTCAGTTCTTTGCCGAGAACGGAGCTCGGAGGCAACATCAGATTGTGCGTATCTCAGGGAGAGAAAGAACACTGTGACTTCCCCCGTTCCTCTGACGAAAGCAGTGAGAAGGAGAAAAGCGTCCTTTGCTTTCGCTTTCCCGCAGGGAGCTCGGCGAAACGGCTCTTCGCAAAGGGCCGTTTTCCCCCGAGAACTGCCTGGCGGCAGCCCCGTTCTCCAACAAGAACACGTATTCAGTGTTAGCGTTCAGCTATTGTGAAGGCTCGCTTTGGCCCAGGGAGAGCCCCGTTCTGCAAGGGGAACGCGTATGCAGTGTTAGCGTTCAGCTATTGTGAAGGCTCGCTTTAACCCAGGGAGAGCAAAGCGCCTGGGGACAAAATCTCGGCAGACCCCGCTGCCTTTCCACGGTGCAAAGTGTGCAAGTGCAGACTCTATTCCAAAGAAGACAGCGCACAGGCAACAGCAGCCCGCACGTTTCTCGGTGAAAGGGAGAACTCCCTGACTTCACCCAGCCCTCTGAGCAAAGGCAGGCAGAGGGCGAGAAGCTTCCCTTCCTTCCCCTTGCCCCGCAGTGCAGTCCCCGTTTGCTCTCGCAAACGCAAGGCTTCTTCTGAAAAACTACATCGCGGTGCAGCTCTCCTTCCAGGGGAGCAACGACAGAGCTTTCGCTTCTAGGAAGAGACTGGGAAAGCAGCCGGGGAGAGAAGGCCTTTTCCTCGTCTCTTTTCTTTCGGCCTGAATTCGGTGCATTGGCACTGGCCAAAGCAAGGTTTCCCAGCCCAAAGGACGACGCGGCAGCTCGCTCTTGGCAGAGCAAGTCCCAGGCAGTGTTGCCCTGACGAGATAGTGTGGGTACGCTGAGGCCCAGGGAAAACACACTGCGCAGAGAAACCCGAGCAAAGCCGAGGGCTTCCCCACAGGAACCCATGTCCGTTTCAGTTCTTTGCCGAGAACGGAGCTCGGAGGCAACATCAGATTGTGCGTATCTCAGGGAGAGAAAGAACACTGTGACTTCCCCCTTTCCTCTGACGAAAGCAGTGAGAAGGAGAAAAGCGTCCTTTGCTTTCCCGCAGGGAGCTCGGCGAAACGGCTCTTGGCAAAGGGCCGTTTTCCCCCGAGAACTGCCTGGCGGCAGCCCGGTTCTCCAACGAGAACACGTATTCAGTGTTAGCGTTCAGCTATTGTGAAGGCTCGCTTTGGCCCAGGGTGAGCCCCGTTCTGCAAGGGGAACGCGTATGCAGTGTTAGCGTTGAGCTGTTGTGAAGGCTCACTTTAGCCCAGGGAGAGCAAAGCGCCTGGGGACAAAATCTCGGCAGACCCCGCTGCCTCTCCACGGTGCAAAGTGTGCAAGTGCAGACTCTTTTCCAAAGAAGAGAGCGCACAGGCAACAGCAGCCCGCACGTTTCTCGGTGAAAGGGAGAACTCCCTGACTTCACCCAGCCCTCTGAGCAAAGGCAGGCAGAGGGCGAGAAGCTTCCCTTCCTTCCCCTTGCCCCGCAGTGCAGTCCCCGTTTGCTCTCGCAAACGCAAGGCTTCTTCTGAAAAACTACCTCGCGGTGCAGCTCTCCTTCCAGGGGAGCAACGACAGAGCTTTAGCTTCTAGGAAGAGACTGGGAAAGCAGCCGGGGGAGAAGGCCTTTTCCTCGTCTCTTTTCTTTCGGCCTGAATTCGGTGCATTGGCACTGGCCAAAGCAAGGTTTCCCAGCCCAAAGGACGACGCGGCAGCTCGCTCCTGGCAGAGCAAGTCCCAGGCAGTGTTGCCCTGACGAGGTAGTGTGGGTACGCTGAGGCCCAGGGAAAACACACTGCGCAGAGAAATCCTGGCAAAGCCGAGGGCTTCCCCACAGGAACCCATGTCCGTTTCAGTTCTTTGCCGAGAACGGAGCTCGGAGGCAACATCAGATTGTGCGTATCTCAGGGAGAGAAAGAACACTGTGACTTCCCCCGTTCCTCTGACGAAAGCAGTGAGAAGGAGAAAAGCGTCCTTTGCTTTCGCTTTCCCGCAGGGAGCTCGGCGAAACGGCTCTTGGCAAAGGGCCGTTTTCCCCCGAGAACTGCCTGGCGGCAGCCCCGTTCTCCAACGAGAACACGTATTCAGTGTTAGCGTTCAGCTATTGTGAAGGCTCGCTTTGGCCCAGGGTGAGCCCCGTTCTGCAAGGGGAACGCGTATGCAGTGTTAGCGTTGAGCTGTTGTGAAGGCTCACTTTAGCCCAGGGAGAGCAAAGCGCCTGGGGACAAAATCTCGGCAGACCCCGCTGCCTCTCCACGGTGCAAAGTGTGCAAGTGCAGACTCTTTTCCAAAGAAGAGAGCGCACAGGCAACAGCAGCCCGCACGTTTCTCGGTGAAAGGGAGAACTCCCTGACTTCACCCAGCCCTCTGAGCAAAGGCAGGCAGAGGGCGAGAAGCTTCCCTTCCTTCCCCTTGCCCCGCAGTGCAGTCCCCGTTTGCTCCCGCAAACGCAAGGCTTCTTCTGAAAAACTACATCGCGGTGCAGCTCTCCTTCCAGGGGAGCAACGACAGAGCTTTCGCTTCTAGGAAGAGACTGGGAAAGCAGCCGGGGAGAGAAGGCCTTTTCCTCGTCTCTTTTCTTTCGGCCTGAATTCGGTGCATTGGCACTGGCCAAAGCAAGGTTTCCCAGCCCAAAGGACGACGCGGCAGCTCGCTCCTGGCAGAGCAAGTCCCAGGCAGTGTTGCCCTGACGAGATAGTGTGGGTACGCTGAGGCCCAGGGAAAACACACTGCGCAGAGAAACCCGAGCAAAGCCGAGGGCTTCCCCACAGGAACCCATGTCCGTTTCAGTTCTTTGCCGAGAACGGAGCTCGGAGGCAACATCAGATTGTGCGTATCTCAGGGAGAGAAAGAACACTGTGACTTCCCCCTTTCCTCTGACGAAAGCAGTGAGAAGGAGAAAAGCGTCCTTTGCTTTCGCTTTCCCGCAGGGAGCTCGGCGAAACGGCTCTTCGCAAAGGGCCGTTTTCCCCCGAGAACTGCCTGGCGGCAGCCCCGTTCTCCAACGAGAACACGTATTCAGTGTTAGCGTTCAGCTATTGTGAAGGCTCGCTTTGGCCCAGGGTGAGCCCCGTTCTGCAAGGGGAACGCGTATGCAGTGTTAGCGTTGAGCTGTTGTGAAGGCTCACTTTAGCCCAGGGAGAGCAAAGCGCCTGGGGACAAAATCTCGGCAGACCCCGCTGCCTCTCCACGGTGCAAAGTGTGCAAGTGCAGACTCTTTTCCAAAGAAGAGAGCGCACAGGCAACAGCAGCCCGCACGTTTCTCGGTGAAAGGGAGAACTCCCTGACTTCACCCAGCCCTCTGAGCAAAGGCAGGCAGAGGGCGAGAAGCTTCCCTTCCTTCCCCTTGCCCCGCAGTGCAGTCCCCGTTTGCTCCTGCAAACGCAAGGCTTCTTCTGAAAAACTACATCGCGGTGCAGCTCTCCTTCCAGGGGAGCAACGACAGAGCTTTAGCTTCTAGGAAGAGACTGGGAAAGCAGCCGGGGAGAGAAGGCCTTTTCCTCGTCTCTTTTCTTTCGGCCTGAATTCGGTGCATTGGCACTGGCCAAAGCAAGGTTTCCCAGCCCAAAGGACGACGCGGCAGCTCGCTCCTGGCAGAGCAAGTCCCAGGCAGTGTTGCCCTGACGAGATAGTGTGGGTACGCTGAGGCCCAGGGAAAACACACTGCGCAGAGAAACCCGAGCAAAGCCGAGGGCTTCCCCACAGGAACCCATGTCCGTTTCAGTTCTTTGCCGAGAACGGAGCTCGGAGGCAACATCAGATTGTGCGTATCTCAGGGAGAGAAAGAACACTGTGACTTCCCCCGTTCCTCTGACGAAAGCAGTGAGAAGGAGAAAAGCGTCCTTTGCTTTCGCTTTCCCGCAGGGAGCTCGGCGAAACGGCTCTTCGCGAAGGGCCGTTTTCCCCCGAGAACTGCCTGGCGGCAGCCCCGTTCTCCAACGAGAACACGTATTCAGTGTTAGCGTTCAGCTATTGTGAAGGCTCGCTTTGGCCCAGGGAGAGCCCCGTTCTGCAAGGGGAACGCGTATGCAGTGTTAGCGTTCAGCTGTTGTGAAGGCTCGCTTTAGCCCAGGGAGAGCAAAGCGCCTGGGGACAAAATCTCGGCAGACCCCGCTGCCTTTCCACGGTGCAAAGTGTGCAAGTGCAGACTCTATTCCAAAGAAGAGAGCGCACAGGCAACAGCAGCCCGCACGTTTCTCGGTGAAAGGGAGAACTCCCTGACTTCACCCAGCCCTCTGAGCAAAGGCAGGCAGAGGGCGAGAAGCTTCCCTTCCTTCCCCTTGCCCCGCAGTGCAGTCCCCGTTTGCTCTCGCAAACGCAAGGCTTCTTCTGAAAAACTACATCGCGGTGCAGCTCTCCTTCCAGGGGAGCAACGACAGAGCTTTCGCTTCTAGGAAGAGACTGGGAAAGCAGCCGGGGAGAGAAGGCCTTTTCCTCGTCTCTTTTCTTTCGGCCTGAATTCGGTGCATTGGCACTGGCCAAAGCAAGGTTTCCCAGCCCAAAGGACGACGCGGCAGCTCGCTCTTGGCAGAGCAAGTCCCAGGCAGTGTTGCCCTGACGAGATAGTGTGGGTACGCTGAGGCCCAGGGAAAACACACTGCGCAGAGAAATCCTAGCAAAGCCGAGGGCTTCCCCACAGGAACCCATGTCCGTTTCAGTTCTTTGCCGAGAACGGAGCTCGGAGGCAACATCAGATTGTGCGTATCTCAGGGAGAGAAAGAACACTGTGACTTCCCCCTTTCCTCTGACGAAAGCAGTGAGAAGGAGAAAAGCGTCCTTTGCTTTCGCTTTCCCGCAGGGAGCTCGGCGAAACGGCTCTTGGCAAAGGGCCGTTTTCCCCCGAGAACTGCCTGGCGGCAGCCCCGTTCTCCAACGAGAACACGTATTCAGTGTTAGCGTTCAGCTATTGTGAAGGCTCGCTTTGGCCCAGGGTGAGCCCCGTTCTGCAAGGGGAACGCGTATGCAGTGTTAGCGTTGAGCTGTTGTGAAGGCTCACTTTAGCCCAGGGAGAGCAAAGCGCCTGGGGACAAAATCTCGGCAGACCCCGCTGCCTCTCCACGGTGCAAAGTGTGCAAGTGCAGACTCTTTTCCAAAGAAGAGAGCGCACAGGCAACAGCAGCCCGCACGTTTCTCGGTGAAACGGAGAACTCCCTGACTTCACCCAGCCCTCTGAGCAAAGGCAGGCAGAGGGCGAGAAGCTTCCCTTCCTTCCCCTTGCCCCGCAGTGCAGTCCCCGTTTGCTCCCGCAAACGCAAGGCTTCTTCTGAAAAACTACATCGCGGTGCAGCTCTCCTTCCAGGGGAGCAACGACAGAGCTTTAGCTTCTAGGAAGAGACTGGGAAAGCAGCCGGGGGAGAAGGCCTTTTCCTCGTCTCTTTTCTTTCGGCCTGAATTCGGTGCATTGGCACTGGCCAAAGCAAGGTTTCCCAGCCCAAAGGACGACGCGGCAGCTCGCTCCTGGCAGAGCAAGTCCCAGGCAGTGTTGCCCTGACGAGGTAGTGTGGGTACGCTGAGGCCCAGGGAAAACACACTGCGCAGAGAAATCCTAGCAAAGCCGAGGGCTTCCCCACAGGAACCCATGTCCGTTTCAGTTCTTTGCCGAGAACGGAGCTCGGAGGCAACATCAGATTGTGCGTATCTCAGGGAGAGAAAGAACACTGTGACTTCCCCCGTTCCTCTGACGAAAGCAGTGAGAAGGAGAAAAGCGTCCTTTGCTTTCGCTTTCCCGCAGGGAGCTCGGCGAAACGGCTCTTCGCAAAGGGCCGTTTTCCCCCGAGAACTGCCTGGCGGCAGCCCCGTTCTCCAACAAGAACACGTATTCAGTGTTAGCGTTCAGCTATTGTGAAGGCTCGCTTTGGCCCAGGGAGAGCCCCGTTCTGCAAGGGGAACGCGTATGCAGTGTTAGCGTTCAGCTATTGTGAAGGCTCGCTTTAACCCAGGGAGAGCAAAGCGCCTGGGGACAAAATCTCGGCAGACCCCGCTGCCTTTCCACGGTGCAAAGTGTGCAAGTGCAGACTCTATTCCAAAGAAGACAGCGCACAGGCAACAGCAGCCCGCACGTTTCTCGGTGAAAGGGAGAACTCCCTGACTTCACCCAGCCCTCTGAGCAAAGGCAGGCAGAGGGCGAGAAGCTTCCCTTCCTTCCCCTTGCCCCGCAGTGCAGTCCCCGTTTGCTCTCGCAAACGCAAGGCTTCTTCTGAAAAACTACATCGCGGTGCAGCTCTCCTTCCAGGGGAGCAACGACAGAGCTTTCGCTTCTAGGAAGAGACTGGGAAAGCAGCCGGGGAGAGAAGGCCTTTTCCTCGTCTCTTTTCTTTCGGCCTGAATTCGGTGCATTGGCACTGGCCAAAGCAAGGTTTCCCAGCCCAAAGGACGACGCGGCAGCTCGCTCTTGGCAGAGCAAGTCCCAGGCAGTGTTGCCCTGACGAGATAGTGTGGGTACGCTGAGGCCCAGGGAAAACACACTGCGCAGAGAAACCCGAGCAAAGCCGAGGGCTTCCCCACAGGAACCCATGTCCGTTTCAGTTCTTTGCCGAGAACGGAGCTCGGAGGCAACATCAGATTGTGCGTATCTCAGGGAGAGAAAGAACACTGTGACTTCCCCCTTTCCTCTGACGAAAGCAGTGAGAAGGAGAAAAGCGTCCTTTGCTTTCCCGCAGGGAGCTCGGCGAAACGGCTCTTGGCAAAGGGCCGTTTTCCCCCGAGAACTGCCTGGCGGCAGCCCGGTTCTCCAACGAGAACACGTATTCAGTGTTAGCGTTCAGCTATTGTGAAGGCTCGCTTTGGCCCAGGGTGAGCCCCGTTCTGCAAGGGGAACGCGTATGCAGTGTTAGCGTTGAGCTGTTGTGAAGGCTCACTTTAGCCCAGGGAGAGCAAAGCGCCTGGGGACAAAATCTCGGCAGACCCCGCTGCCTCTCCACGGTGCAAAGTGTGCAAGTGCAGACTCTTTTCCAAAGAAGAGAGCGCACAGGCAACAGCAGCCCGCACGTTTCTCGGTGAAAGGGAGAACTCCCTGACTTCACCCAGCCCTCTGAGCAAAGGCAGGCAGAGGGCGAGAAGCTTCCCTTCCTTCCCCTTGCCCCGCAGTGCAGTCCCCGTTTGCTCTCGCAAACGCAAGGCTTCTTCTGAAAAACTACCTCGCGGTGCAGCTCTCCTTCCAGGGGAGCAACGACAGAGCTTTAGCTTCTAGGAAGAGACTGGGAAAGCAGCCGGGGGAGAAGGCCTTTTCCTCGTCTCTTTTCTTTCGGCCTGAATTCGGTGCATTGGCACTGGCCAAAGCAAGGTTTCCCAGCCCAAAGGACGACGCGGCAGCTCGCTCCTGGCAGAGCAAGTCCCAGGCAGTGTTGCCCTGACGAGGTAGTGTGGGTACGCTGAGGCCCAGGGAAAACACACTGCGCAGAGAAATCCTGGCAAAGCCGAGGGCTTCCCCACAGGAACCCATGTCCGTTTCAGTTCTTTGCCGAGAACGGAGCTCGGAGGCAACATCAGATTGTGCGTATCTCAGGGAGAGAAAGAACACTGTGACTTCCCCCGTTCCTCTGACGAAAGCAGTGAGAAGGAGAAAAGCGTCCTTTGCTTTCGCTTTCCCGCAGGGAGCTCGGCGAAACGGCTCTTGGCAAAGGGCCGTTTTCCCCCGAGAACTGCCTGGCGGCAGCCCCGTTCTCCAACGAGAACACGTATTCAGTGTTAGCGTTCAGCTATTGTGAAGGCTCGCTTTGGCCCAGGGTGAGCCCCGTTCTGCAAGGGGAACGCGTATGCAGTGTTAGCGTTGAGCTGTTGTGAAGGCTCACTTTAGCCCAGGGAGAGCAAAGCGCCTGGGGACAAAATCTCGGCAGACCCCGCTGCCTCTCCACGGTGCAAAGTGTGCAAGTGCAGACTCTTTTCCAAAGAAGAGAGCGCACAGGCAACAGCAGCCCGCACGTTTCTCGGTGAAAGGGAGAACTCCCTGACTTCACCCAGCCCTCTGAGCAAAGGCAGGCAGAGGGCGAGAAGCTTCCCTTCCTTCCCCTTGCCCCGCAGTGCAGTCCCCGTTTGCTCCCGCAAACGCAAGGCTTCTTCTGAAAAACTACATCGCGGTGCAGCTCTCCTTCCAGGGGAGCAACGACAGAGCTTTCGCTTCTAGGAAGAGACTGGGAAAGCAGCCGGGGAGAGAAGGCCTTTTCCTCGTCTCTTTTCTTTCGGCCTGAATTCGGTGCATTGGCACTGGCCAAAGCAAGGTTTCCCAGCCCAAAGGACGACGCGGCAGCTCGCTCCTGGCAGAGCAAGTCCCAGGCAGTGTTGCCCTGACGAGATAGTGTGGGTACGCTGAGGCCCAGGGAAAACACACTGCGCAGAGAAACCCGAGCAAAGCCGAGGGCTTCCCCACAGGAACCCATGTCCGTTTCAGTTCTTTGCCGAGAACGGAGCTCGGAGGCAACATCAGATTGTGCGTATCTCAGGGAGAGAAAGAACACTGTGACTTCCCCCTTTCCTCTGACGAAAGCAGTGAGAAGGAGAAAAGCGTCCTTTGCTTTCGCTTTCCCGCAGGGAGCTCGGCGAAACGGCTCTTCGCAAAGGGCCGTTTTCCCCCGAGAACTGCCTGGCGGCAGCCCCGTTCTCCAACGAGAACACGTATTCAGTGTTAGCGTTCAGCTATTGTGAAGGCTCGCTTTGGCCCAGGGTGAGCCCCGTTCTGCAAGGGGAACGCGTATGCAGTGTTAGCGTTGAGCTGTTGTGAAGGCTCACTTTAGCCCAGGGAGAGCAAAGCGCCTGGGGACAAAATCTCGGCAGACCCCGCTGCCTCTCCACGGTGCAAAGTGTGCAAGTGCAGACTCTTTTCCAAAGAAGAGAGCGCACAGGCAACAGCAGCCCGCACGTTTCTCGGTGAAAGGGAGAACTCCCTGACTTCACCCAGCCCTCTGAGCAAAGGCAGGCAGAGGGCGAGAAGCTTCCCTTCCTTCCCCTTGCCCCGCAGTGCAGTCCCCGTTTGCTCCTGCAAACGCAAGGCTTCTTCTGAAAAACTACATCGCGGTGCAGCTCTCCTTCCAGGGGAGCAACGACAGAGCTTTAGCTTCTAGGAAGAGACTGGGAAAGCAGCCGGGGAGAGAAGGCCTTTTCCTCGTCTCTTTTCTTTCGGCCTGAATTCGGTGCATTGGCACTGGCCAAAGCAAGGTTTCCCAGCCCAAAGGACGACGCGGCAGCTCGCTCTTGGCAGAGCAAGTCCCAGGCAGTGTTGCCCTGACGAGATAGTGTGGGTACGCTGAGGCCCAGGGAAAACACACTGCGCAGAGAAACCCGAGCAAAGCCGAGGGCTTCCCCACAGGAACCCATGTCCGTTTCAGTTCTTTGCCGAGAACGGAGCTCGGAGGCAACATCAGATTGTGCGTATCTCAGGGAGAGAAAGAACACTGTGACTTCCCCCGTTCCTCTGACGAAAGCAGTGAGAAGGAGAAAAGCGTCCTTTGCTTTCGCTTTCCCGCAGGGAGCTCGGCGAAACGGCTCTTCGCAAAGGGCCGTTTTCCCCCGAGAACTGCCTGGCGGCAGCCCCGTTCTCCAACGAGAACACGTATTCAGTGTTAGCGTTCAGCTATTGTGAAGGCTCGCTTTGGCCCAGGGTGAGCCCCGTTCTGCAAGGGGAACGCGTATGCAGTGTTAGCGTTCAGCTGTTGTGAAGGCTCACTTTAGCCCAGGGAGAGCAAAGCGCCTGGGGACAAAATCTCGGCAGACCCCGCTGCCTCTCCACGGTGCAAAGTGTGCAAGTGCAGACTCTTTTCCAAAGAAGAGAGCGCACAGGCAACAGCAGCCCGCACGTTTCTCGGTGAAAGGGAGAACTCCCTGACTTCACCCAGCCCTCTGAGCAAAGGCAGGCAGAGGGCGAGAAGCTTCCCTTCCTTCCCCTTGCCCCGCAGTGCAGTCCCCGTTTGCTCCCGCAAACGCAAGGCTTCTTCTGAAAAACTACATCGCGGTGCAGCTCTCCTTCCAGGGGAGCAACGACAGAGCTTTCGCTTCTAGGAAGAGACTGGGAAAGCAGCCGGGGAGAGAAGGCCTTTTCCTCGTCTCTTTTCTTTCGGCCTGAATTCGGTGCATTGGCACTGGCCAAGCAAGGTTTCCCAGCCCAAAGGACGACGCGGCAGCTCGCTCTTGGCAGAGCAAGTCCCAGGCAGTGTTGCCCTGACGAGATAGTGTGGGTACGCTGAGGCCCAGGGAAAACACACTGCGCAGAGAAACCCGAGCAAAGCCGAGGGCTTCCCCACAGGAACCCATGTCCGTTTCAGTTCTTTGCCGAGAACGGAGCTCGGAGGCAACATCAGATTGTGCGTATCTCAGGGAGAGAAAGAACACTGTGACTTCCCCCTTTCCTCTGACGAAAGCAGTGAGAAGGAGAAAAGCGTCCTTTGCTTTCGCTTTCCCGCAGGGAGCTCGGCGAAACGGCTCTTCGCAAAGGGCCGTTTTCCCCCGAGAACTGCCTGGCGGCAGCCCCGTTCTCCAACGAGAACACGTATTCAGTGTTAGCGTTCAGCTATTGTGAAGGCTCGCTTTGGCCCAGGGTGAGCCCCGTTCTGCAAGGGGAACGCGTATGCAGTGTTAGCGTTGAGCTGTTGTGAAGGCTCACTTTAGCCCAGGGAGAGCAAAGCGCCTGGGGACAAAATCTCGGCAGACCCCGCTGCCTCTCCACGGTGCAAAGTGTGCAAGTGCAGACTCTTTTCCAAAGAAGAGAGCGCACAGGCAACAGCAGCCCGCACGTTTCTCGGTGAAAGGGAGAACTCCCTGACTTCACCCAGCCCTCTGAGCAAAGGCAGGCAGAGGGCGAGAAGCTTCCCTTCCTTCCCCTTGCCCCGCAGTGCAGTCCCCGTTTGCTCCTGCAAACGCAAGGCTTCTTCTGAAAAACTACATCGCGGTGCAGCTCTCCTTCCAGGGGAGCAACGACAGAGCTTTAGCTTCTAGGAAGAGACTGGGAAAGCAGCCGGGGAGAGAAGGCCTTTTCCTCGTCTCTTTTCTTTCGGCCTGAATTCGGTGCATTGGCACTGGCCAAAGCAAGGTTTCCCAGCCCAAAGGACGACGCGGCAGCTCGCTCTTGGCAGAGCAAGTCCCAGGCAGTGTTGCCCTGACGAGATAGTGTGGGTACGCTGAGGCCCAGGGAAAACACACTGCGCAGAGAAACCCGAGCAAAGCCGAGGGCTTCCCCACAGGAACCCATGTCCGTTTCAGTTCTTTGCCGAGAACGGAGCTCGGAGGCAACATCAGATTGTGCGTATCTCAGGGAGAGAAAGAACACTGTGACTTCCCCCGTTCCTCTGACGAAAGCAGTGAGAAGGAGAAAAGCGTCCTTTGCTTTCGCTTTCCCGCAGGGAGCTCGGCGAAAGGGCTCTTGGCAAAGGGCCGTTTTCCCCCGAGAACTGCCTGGCGGCAGCCCCGTTCTCCAACGAGAACACGTATTCAGTGTTAGCGTTCAGCTATTGTGAAGGCTCGCTTTGGCCCAGGGTGAGCCCCGTTCTGCAAGGGGAACGCGTATGCAGTGTTAGCGTTGAGCTGTTGTGAAGGCTCACTTTAGCCCAGGGAGAGCAAAGCGCCTGGGGACAAAATCTCGGCAGACCCCGCTGCCTCTCCACGGTGCAAAGTGTGCAAGTGCAGACTCTTTTCCAAAGAAGAGAGCGCACAGGCAACAGCAGCCCGCACGTTTCTCGGTGAAAGGGAGAACTCCCTGACTTCACCCAGCCCTCTGAGCAAAGGCAGGCAGAGGGCGAGAAGCTTCCCTTCCTTCCCCTTGCCCCGCAGTGCAGTCCCCGTTTGCTCCCGCAAACGCAAGGCTTCTTCTGAAAAACTACATCGCGGTGCAGCTCTCCTTCCAGGGGAGCAACGACAGAGCTTTCGCTTCTAGGAAGAGACTGGGAAAGCAGCCGGGGAGAGAAGGCCTTTTCCTCGTCTCTTTTCTTTCGGCCTGAATTCGGTGCATTGGCACTGGCCAAGCAAGGTTTCCCAGCCCAAAGGACGACGCGGCAGCTCGCTCTTGTCAGAGCAAGTCCCAGGCAGTGTTGCCCTGACGAGATAGTGTGGGTACGCTGAGGCCCAGGGAAAACACACTGCGCAGAGAAACCCGAGCAAAGCCGAGGGCTTCCCCACAGGAACCCATGTCCGTTTCAGTTCTTTGCCGAGAACGGAGCTCGGAGGCAACATCAGATTGTGCGTATCTCAGGGAGAGAAAGAACACTGTGACTTCCCCCTTTCCTCTGACGAAAGCAGTGAGAAGGAGAAAAGCGTCCTTTGCTTTCGCTTTCCCGCAGGGAGCTCGGCGAAACGGCTCTTCGCAAAGGGCCGTTTTCCCCCGAGAACTGCCTGGCGGCAGCCCCGTTCTCCAACGAGAACACGTATTCAGTGTTAGCGTTCAGCTATTGTGAAGGCTCGCTTTGGCCCAGGGTGAGCCCCGTTCTGCAAGGGGAACGCGTATGCAGTGTTAGCGTTGAGCTGTTGTGAAGGCTCGCTTTAGCCCAGGGAGAGCAAAGCGCCTGGGGACAAAATCTCGGCAGACCCCGCTGCCTCTCCACGGTGCAAAGTGTGCAAGTGCAGACTCTTTTCCAAAGAAGAGAGCGCACAGGCAACAGCAGCCCGCACGTTTCTCGGTGAAAGGGAGAACTCCCTGACTTCACCCAGCCCTCTGAGCAAAGGCAGGCAGAGGGCGAGAAGCTTCCCTTCCTTCCCCTTGCCCCGCAGTGCAGTCCCCGTTTGCTCTCGCAAACGCAAGGCTTCTTCTGAAAAACTACATCGCGGTGCAGCTCTCCTTCCAGGGGAGCAACGACAGAGCTTTAGCTTCTAGGAAGAGACTGGGAAAGCAGCCGGAGAGAGAAGGCCTTTTCCTCGTCTCTTTTCTTTCGGCCTGAATTCGGTGCATTGGCACTGGCCAAAGCAAGGTTTCCCAGCCCAAAGGACGATGCGGCAGCTCGCTCCTGGCAGAGCAAGTCCCAGGCAGTGTTGCCCTGACGAGATAGTGTGGGTACGCTGAGGCCCAGGGAAAACACACTGCGCAGAGAAACCCGAGCAAAGCCGAGGGCTTCCCCACAGGAACCCATGTCCGTTTCAGTTCTTTGCCGAGAACGGAGCTCGGAGGCAACATCAGATTGTGCGTATCTCAGGGAGAGAAAGAACACTGTGACTTCCCCCGTTCCTCTGACGAAAGCAGTGAGAAGGGGAAAAGCGTCCTTTGCTTTCGCTTTCCCGCAGGGAGCTCGGCGAAACGGCTCTTCGCGAAGGGCCGTTTTCCCCCGAGAACTGCCTGGTGGCAGCCCCGTTCTCCAACGAGAACACGTATTCAGTGTTAGCGTTCAGCTATTGTGAAGGCTCGCTTTGGCCCAGGGAGAGTCCCGTTCTGCAAGGGGAACGCGTATGCAGTGTCAGCGTTAAGCTGTCGTGAAGGCTCGCTCTGGCCCAGGGAGAGCAAAGCGCCTGGGGACAAGATCTTGGCAGACCCCGCTGCCTCTCCACGGTGCAAAGTGTGCAAGTGCAGACTCTTTTCCAAAGAAGAGAGCGCACAGGCAACAGCAGCCCGCACGTTTCTCGGTGAAAGGGAGAACTCCCTGACTTCACCCAGTCCTCTGAGCAAAAGCAGGCAGAGGGGGAGAAGCTGCCCTTCCCTTCCCCTTGCCCGCAGTGCAGTCCTCATCTGCTCTCGCAAACGCAAGGCTTCTTCTGAGAAAACAACATCGCGGCGCAGCTCTCCTTCCAGCGGGGCAACGACAGAGCTTTAGCTTCTAGGGAGAGACTGGGAAAGCAGCCGGGGAGAGAAGGCCTTTTCCTAGTCGCTTTTCTTTCGGCCTGAATTCGGTCCCATTGGCACTGGCCAAAACAAGGTTTCCCAGCCCAAAGGACGACGCAGCAGCTCTCTCCTGGCAGAGGAAGTCCCGTGCAGTGTTGCCCTGACGAGATAGTGCGGGGACCCTGAGGCCCGGGGAAAACGCACTGCCCAGAGAAATCCTAGCAGAGCCGTGGGCCCCCCCGCAATGAACCCATGTCCGTTTCAGTTCTTTGCCGAGAACGGAGCTCGGGGGCAACATCGGATTGTGTGTACCTCAGGGAGAGAAAGAACACTGTGACTTCCCCCGTTCCTCTGACGAAAGCAGTTAGGAGGAGAAAAGCGTCCTTCGCTTTCGCTTTCCCGCAGGGAGCTCGGCGAAACGGCCCTGCGCGAAGGGCCGTTTTCCCCCGGAGAACTGCCTGGCGGCAGCCCCATCCTCCAACGGGAACGCGTATGCAGTGTCAGCGTTAAGCTGTCGTGAAGGCTCGCTCTGGCCCAGGGAGAGCAAAGCGCCTGGGGACAAGATCTTGGCAGACCCCGCTGCCTCTCCACGGTGCAAAGTGTGCAACTGCAGACTCTTTTCCAAAGAAGAGAGCGCACAGGCAACAGCAGCCCGCACGTTTCTCGGTGAAAGGGAGAACTCCCTGACTTCACCCAGTCCTCTGAGCAAGAGCAGGCAGAGGGAGAGAAGCTTCCCTTCCCTTCCCCTTGCCCGCAGTGCAGTCCTCATTTGCTCTCGCAAACGCAAGGCTTCTTCTCAGAATACTGCATCGAAGTGCATTTATAATTCCAGAGGAGCGACGACATAGTTTTAGCCTTAAGAGATTGTGAAAGCAACCAGGGAGAAAAAAAGCCTTTTGTATTCTCTCTCGTGCCTGAACTCGGTCAGTTTCCACTTGCGAAGGCAAGGTTTCCTAGCACAAACTACAAAGCAGGAAACTCTCTCCTGGCAGAGTAAATCCTATGCAGTGTTGCCCTGACGAGATACTACTGGTACAGTGAGGCCCAGGAAAAGCACAGTGCATAGAGATATCCTAGCAAAGCCACGTGTTTCCCCACATGAATGGATGTCAGATTCAGTTATTTGCCAAGAACAGAGCTCAGAGGCAACATCAGATTTTGTGTATCTCAGTGAAAAAAAGAACACTCTGACTTCATCCATTCCTCTGACAAAAGCAGTTAGAATGAGATTACCGGCATTGGTTTCACTTTTGTGCAGTAAGCTCGGCATATCTGTCCTTCGCGGTGGGAAGGTTTCCTCCGGAAAACTCCTTTGCAGTAGCCCTGTTCTCGAACTGGAACGAGTATGCAGTGTCGGCATTAAGCTATTGTGAAGGCTCATTTTTGCCCAGGGAAAACAAAGCGCTTGGTGAAAGCGTAACAAACGCCGGTGCATTTGCACGGGTCAAAGTGTGTAACTACACTCTCTTTTGCAAAAAAGACAGCGCAGAGGCAACAGCAGCCTACACGTTTCTCAGTGAAAGGGAGAACTCCCTAGCTTCATCCAGTCCTCTGAGCAAACAACCACGATGAGAGAAACTTTTCTTTCCTTCGTCTCTCCTGCAATGAATTCCTCATTTGCTCTTGCAAACGCAAGGCTTCCTCTGAAAAACGACATCGCAGTGCATTTATCCTTCCAGGGGAGCAACGACATAGTTTTAGCTTTAAGAGATGGTGAAAGCACCCAGGGAGAAAAGGCCTTTTGTATTCTCTTTCCTGCTGATATTTTACGGTTTGTTTTTCTTTATGATTAGGGTTAAGGTTAGAGTTAGGATTAGGTTTAAGGTTAGAGTTAGGATTAGGTTTAAGGTTAGAGTTAGGATTAGGTTTAGGGTCGGGGCCAGAGTTAGGCGATAGTTTAGAGTTAGGTTTAGTTTTAGGGTTAGGCTTAGGCTTAGGTTTAGGGTGAAATTTAGGTTAAGGATGAGGGTTAGGGTTTGGTGTTTCGGTTAAGGTGAGGGTTAGGTTTAGGGTGAAGCTTAGTGTTAGGGTTATTTTTTCGGGTCAATTTACGATCAGGTATAGGGTTAGGTTTAGGGTTAGAGTTAGGGTTCGGTTTAGGGTTAGGCTTAGGGTGAAGTTGTTAAGGGTGAGGGTTGCGCGTACGTTTAGCGTTGGGGTTAGGGTTAGGGTTAAGGTTAGGATTAAGTTTAGGGTTAAGGTTAGGTTTAGAGTTAGGGTTAGGGTAAGTAATAGGGTTAAGTCGTGGTTAGGTTTACGGCTAGGCTAAGGTTCGAGATAGGGTTAGGTTAAGGGTTGGGGTCAGGTTTAGATGTTAGGGTGAGGGTTAGTGCTAGGTTTCCATTTGAGCTGAGCGTGTAGGGTAAGTTTTAGGGTTAGGATTAGCGTTAGAGTTCGAGTTAGGGTCAGGGCTAGGGTTTAGTTTAGGGTTAGGGTTAGTTTTACGCTTAGGAGTAGGGTTAGGGTCAGGGTTAGGGGGAGATTTAGTGTTATGTTTAGTTTTAGGGTTAGAGTTAGAGTGAAGTTTATGTTAAGCGAGAGGTTTAGGGTTAGGGGTTAGGGTACAGGTTTGGAACAGGGTTAGGGTTAGGTTTTGGCTTAGGTTTAGAGTTAGGGTTAGGTTTAGTGTTAGGTTACTTTTGGTTAGGGTTAGGGTTTGAATGAAGTTAGGGTAGGTTTAGGGCTATGGTTAGGGTGAAATTTTGGTTAAGAGTGAGGGTTCGGTTTAGGGTTAGGGTTAGAGTTAGGGTTAGTGCTTCGGGTTAGGTTTAAGGTTAAGGTTCGGTTTAGGCTAAGGATTAGGGTTAGAGTTAGGGTCGGGTTAGTGTTTCAGTTAGGTTTAGGATAGGGTTATAATTAGGGTTGAATTTAGGGTTCCAGTAAGAGTTAGAGTTAGGATTACAGTTAAGGTGAGGGTTTTGGGTAAGTGTTACGGTTAGGGTTAGAGTTAGGGCTATGTTTAGGGTTAGAGTTAGGGTTAGGGGATAGGGTTAGGTTTACGTTTGTGGTAGGCTTAAAGTTAGGTTACGGTTAGGTTAGGGTTAGGGTGAGGGTTAGGTTTAGGATTAGGTTTAGGGTGAGGCTCAGCGCCAGAGATATTGTAAGGGTTAGGTTTAGGGTTAGAGGTGGGCCAAGGTTAAGGTTAGGGTTAGGTTTAGGGTTAGGGTTAAAGTTAGCGTTAGCTTTGGGTTAGGAATAGGGTGAAGTTTAAGATAGGGTGAGGGTTAGGTTTATGGCTAAGGTTTGGGTTCGTTTTCAGGTTAGTGTTAAGGTTATGTTTAGGGTTAGGGTTAAGGTTACGGGTTCTGTTTAGTTTTAGGGTTAGGGTTAGATTTTAGGTTAGGATTAAGTTTAGTGTTACGGTTAGGGTTAGGTTTGCGGGTTGTATTAGGCGTTTTGGTTGGGGTGAGGGTTAGGGTTAGGGTCAGAGTTGGGTAGGGTTAGGAGTACGGTTATGGTAAGGTGTTAGGGGTTAGAGTTGTAGTTTATGGTTAGGGTTTATGTGAGGGTTCCGCTTAGGAATTGTGGTTCTGGTCATGGTTAGATTTGGTTTAGGGTTAGGGTTAGGTTTATGATTCGGTTTCGGGTTAGTGTTAGAGTCAGAGTTAGGGTTAAGGTTTGGGTTAGGCTTTGGTGTTAGGGGTGAGGCTTTGGGTTAGGGTTAGGGTTATCGTTATGGCTAGGGGTTCAGGTTAGTGTTCGGGTTAGGGCTAGGTTTAGCATCAGGGTTAGGTTTGGGGATACGGTTAGGGGTTAGCGTGAGGGTTACGGTTAGTTTTAGAGTTAAGTGAGGGTTTAGGGTGTTATGATTAGGGTGAGAGGTAGAGTTTCGGTTAGGTTTACGGTTAGGGTTAGTTGCAGTGTAAGATTTACGTTTAGGTTCCGGATTAGGGTTAGAGTTAGTGTTCTACTTGGGGTCAAGGTTAGAGTGAGTGTTAGGGTTAGGGTTAGGATTACGTCTAGGGTTAGGATTAGGATTAGGTTTAAGGTTCGGTTCAGGGCTATCGTAAGGGTTAGGTTCAGGGTTACAGATGGACTAGCTTTATGGTTCGAATTAGGTTCGAGGTTAGGGTTTGGGTTAGGTTTAGGATTAAGATTAGGGTTAGGGTTTGGATGAAGTTTAGGATAGGGTGAGGGTTATTTTTATGGTTAGAGCTAGAGTTTGGGTTTGTGTTGAGGTCAGTGTGAAGGCTAGGTTTAGGATTCGGGTTAGGGTTAGGGGTTATGTTTAGGGTTAGGTTTAGGTTTAAGGTTAGTGTGAAGTTTAGATGAAGGTTGAGGGATAGGATAAGGGTTAGGATTAGGGTTAGGATTATAGATAGTGTTAGACCTTTGGTTCAGGGTGGAGGGTTAGGTTTATGGTTAGTGTAGGCTGATGTTTAGGGTTAATGTTAGCGTTAGCGTTGGATTAGGGTTACCGTTCGTTTAGGGTTAGTGTTAGGGATAGCGTTAGGTTTAGGGTTGGGGATATAAATGGTTAAGGGCTAGGGTGACGGTTAGGGTTAGGTTTGGAGTTAAGGTGAGGTTTTAGTTTAGGTTAATTGTTGAGGTTAGGGTTAGGGTTAGAGTTGGGGTTAGGGTTAGGGTGAAGTTGCAGTTAATAGTGAGGGTTAGGGTTAAGGTTGGAGTTTGGTTTAAAGTTAGTGTTAGGGTTAGGTTTAGGTTTAGGTAGGGGTAAGGTTAGGGTTAAGGCTAGGTTTACTGTAAAGGGGAGGGCTAGGTTAGGGTTAGGGTTAGGTTTAGAGTTAGAGTTAGTGCTAGGGTTTAGGGTTAGGGTTAGGGTCAAGTTGAGAGTGATTGTTAGGTTTAGGGTTAGGGTTAGGGTAGAGTTACGGTTAGGGTTAAGTTTAGGATTAGGGTAAGGGTTAGGTTTAGGTCAGGGTTAGGGTTAGGATTAGGGATAGGGTTACGGTTGGGGAAAGGGTACGGGGTTCATGTGAGGGTTAGTGTTAGGTTTACAGTTAAGCTGATGTTTCAGGGTGGTACGGTTAGGGTTAGGGTTAGAGTTAGGGTTAGGGTTAGGTTTAGGGTTAGGGCTAGCGTTAGGTGATAGTTTAGGGTTAATTTAGTTTTAGGGTTAGGGTTAGGTTTAGGTTTAGGGTGAAGTTGAGGTTAAGGATGAGGTTTAGGGTTAGTATTAGGTGTTTGGGTTAGTGTTAGGGTTAGGTTTAGGGTTAGGTTTTGGGTTAGGCTTAGGGTTCGGTTTGGGGTTAGGGATAGGGAGAAATGCCTTGTGGTAGCCGTGTTCTGGAAGTGGTACGAGTATGCAGTGTTAGCCTTAAGCTATTGTGAAGGCTCGTTTTGGCCCAGGGAAAGCAAAGCGCCTGGGGAAATCCTAACAAACCCCGGTGCCTTTCCACAGTTCAAAGCGTCTAACTACAGACTCTTTTCCAAATAAGAGAGCGCACAGGCAACAGCAGCCTGCATGTTTCTCAGTGAAAGGAAGAACTCCCTGACTTCATCCAGTCCTCTGAGCAAAGCAGGCATAAGGAGAGAAACTTTTATTCCTTCCTCTTTCCTGCAATGAATTCCTCATTTGCTCTTGCAAACGCAAGGCTTCTTCTGGAAAAGCTACATCGAAGTGCATTTGTAATTCCAGAGGAGCGACGACATAGTTTTAGCCTTAAGAGATTGTGAAAGCACCCAGGGAGAAAAAAAGCCTTTTGTATTCTCTTTCCTGCCTGAACTCGGTCAGTTTCCACTTGCGAAGGCAAGGTTTCCTAGCACAAACTACAAAGCAGTAAACTCTCTCCTGGCAGAGTAAATCCTATGCAGTGTTGCCCTGACGAGATACTACTGGTACAGTGAGGCCCAGGAAAAGCACAGTGCATAGAGATATCCTAGCAAAGCCATGTGTTTCTCCACATGAATGGATGTCAGTTTCAGTTATTTGCCAAGAACAGAGCTCAGAGGCAACATCAGATTTTGTGTATCTCAGTGAAAAAAAGAACACTCTGACTTCATCCATTCCTCTGACAAAAGCAGTTAGAATGAGATTACCGGCATTGGTTTCACTTTTGTGCAGTAAGCTCGGCATATCTGCCCTTCGCGGTGGGAAGGTTTCCTCCGGAAAACTCCTTTGCAGTAGCCCTGTTCTCGAACTGGAACGAGTATGCAGTGTCGGCATTAAGCTATTGTGAAGGCTCATTTTTGCCCAGGGAAAACAAAGCGCTTGGTGAAATCCTAGCAAACGCCGGTGCATTTGCACAGTTCAAAGTGTGTAACTACACTCTCTTTTGCAAAAAAGACAGCGCAGAGGCAACAGCAGCCTACACGTTTCTCAGTGAAAGGGAGAACTCCCTAGCTTCATCCAGTCCTCTGAGCAAACAACCACGATGAGAGAAACTTTTCTTTCCTTCGTCTCTCCTGCAATGAATTCCTCATTTGCTCTTGCAAACGCAAGGCTTCCTCTGAAAAACGACATCGCAGTGCATTTATCCTTCCAGGGGAGCGACGACATAGTTTTAGCTTTAAGAGATTGTGAAAGCACCCAGGGAGAAAAGGCCTTTTGTATTCTCTTTCCTGCTGATATTTTAGGGTGCTACGGTTAGGGTTAAGGTTAGAGTTAGGGTTAGGGTTAAGGTTAGAGTTAGGGTTAGGTTTAGGGTCGGGGCTAGAGTTAGGCGATAGTTTAGGGTTAGGTTTAGTTTTAGGGTTAGGCTTAGGCTTAGGTTTAGGGTGAAATTTAGGTTAAGGATGAGGGTTAGGGTTTGGTGTTTCGGTTAAGGTGAGGGTTAGGTTTAGGGTGAAGCTTAGTGTTAGGGTTATTTTTTCGGGTCAATTTACGATCAGGTATAGGGTTAGGTTTAGGGTTAGAGTTAGGGTTCGGTTTAGGGTTAGGCTTAGGGTGAAGTTGTTAAGGGTGAGGGTTGCGTGTACGTTTAGCGTTGGGGTTAGGGTTAGGGTTAAGGTTAGGATTAAGTTTAGGGTTAAGGTTAGGTTTAGAGTTAGGGTTAGGGTAAGTAATAGGGTTAAGTCGTGGTTAGGTTTACGGCTAGGCTAAGGTTCGAGATAGGGTTAGGTTAAGGGTTGGGGTCAGGTTTAGATGTTAGGGTGAGGGTTAGTGCTAGGTTTCCATTTGAGCTGAGCGTGTAGGGTAAGTTTTAGGGTTAGGATTAGCGTTAGAGTTCGAGTTAGGGTCAGGGCTAGGGTTTAGTTTAGGGTTAGGGTTAGTTTTACGCTTAGGAGTAGGGTTAGGGTCAGGGTTAGGGGGAGATTTAGTGTTATGTTTAGTTTTAGGGTTAGAGTTAGAGTGAAGTTTATGTTAAGCGAGAGGTTTAGGGTTAGGGGTTAGGGTACAGGTTTGGAACAGGGTTAGGGTTAGGTTTTGGTTTAGGTTTAGAGTTAGGGTTAGGTTTAGTGTTAGGTTACTTTTGGTTAGGGTTAGGGTTTGAATGAAGTTAGGGTAGGTTTAGGGCTATGGTTAGGGTGAAATTTTGGTTAAGAGTGAGGGTTCGGTTTAGGGTTAGGGTTAGAGTTAGGGTTAGTGCTTCGGGTTAGGTTTAAGGTTAAGGTTCGGTTTAGGCTAAGGATTAGGGTTAGAGTTAGGGTCGGGTTAGTGTTTCAGTTAGGTTTAGGATAGGGTTATAATTAGGGTTGAATTTAGGGTTCCAGTAAGAGTTAGAGTTAGGATTACAGTTAAGGTGAGGGTTTTGGGTAAGTGTTACGGTTAGGGTTAGAGTTAGGGCTATGTTTAGGGTTAGAGTTAGGGTTAGGGGATAGGGTTAGGTTTAAGTTTGTGGTAGGCTTAAAGTTAGGTTACGGTTAGGTTAGGGTTAGGGTGAGGGTTAGGTTTAGGATTAGGTTTAGGGTGAGGCTCAGCGCCAGAGATATTGTAAGGGCTAGGTTTAGGGTTAGAGGTGGGCCAAGGTTAAGGTTAGGGTTAGGTTTAGGGTTAGAGTTAAAGTTAGCGTTAGCTTTGGGTTAGGAATAGGGTGAAGTTTAAGATAGGGTGAGGGTTAGGTTTATGGCTAAGGTTTGGGTTCGTTTTCAGGTTAGTGTTAAGGTTATGTTTAGGGTTAGGGTTAAGGTTACGGGTTCTGTTTAGTTTTAGGGTTAGGGTTAGATTTTAGGTTAGGATTAAGTTTAGTGTTACGGTTAGGGTTAGGTTTGCGGGTTGTATTAGGCGTTTTGGTTGGGGTGAGGGTTAGGGTTAGGGTCAGAGTTGGGTAGGGTTAGGAGTATGGTTATGGTAAGGTGTTAGGGGTTAGAGTTGTAGTTTATGGTTAGGGTTTATGTGAGGGTTCCGCTTAGGAATTGTGGTTCTGGTCATGGTTAGATTTGGTTTAGCGTTAGGGTTAGGTTTATGATTCGGTTTCGGGTTAGTGTTAGAGTCAGAGTTAGGGTTAAGGTTTGGGTTAGGCTTTGGTGTTAGGGGTGAGGCTTTGGGTTAGGGTTAGGGTTATCGTTATGGCTAGGGGTTCAGGTTAGTGTTCGGGTTAGGGCTAGGTTTAGCATCAGGGTTAGGTTTGGGGATACGGTTAGGGGTTAGCGTGAGGGTTACGGTTAGTTTTAGAGTTAAGTGAGGGTTTAGGGTGTTATGATTAGGGTGAGAGGTAGAGTTTCGGTTAGGTTTACGGTTAGGGTTAGTTGCAGTGTAAGATTTACGTTTAGGTTCCGGATTAGGGTTAGAGTTAGTGTTCTACTTGGGGTCAAGGTTAGAGTGAGTGTTAGGGTTAGGGTTAGGATTACGTCTAGGGTTAGGATTAGGATTAGGTTTAAGGTTCGGTTCAGGGCTATCGTAAGGGTTAGGTTCAGGGTTACAGATGGACTAGCTTTATGGTTCGAATTAGGTTCGAGGTTAGGGTTTGGGTTAGGTTTAGGATTAAGATTAGGGTTAGGGTTTGGATGAAGTTTAGGATAGGGTGAGGGTTATTTTTATGGTTAGAGCTAGAGTTTGGGTTTGTGTTGAGGTCAGTGTGAAGGCTAGGTTTAGGATTCGGGTTAGGGTTAGGGGTTATGTTTAGGGTTAGGTTTAGGTTTAAGGTTAGTGTGAAGTTTAGATGAAGGTTGAGGGATAGGATAAGGGTTAGGATTAGGGTTAGGATTATAGATAGTGTTAGACGTTTGGTTCAGGGTGGAGGGTTAGGTTTATGGTTAGTGTAGGCTGATGTTTAGGGTTAATGTTAGCGTTAGCGTTGGATTAGGGTTACCGTTCGTTTAGGGTTAGTGTTAGGGATAGCGTTAGGTTTAGGGTTGGGGATATAAATGGTTAAGGGCTAGGGTGACGGTTAGGGTTAGGTTTGGAGTTAAGGTGAGGTTTTAGTTTAGGTTAATTGTTGAGGTTAGGGTTAGGGTTAGAGTTGGGGTTAGGGTTAGGGTGAAGTTGCAGTTAATAGTGAGGGTTAGGGTTAAGGTTGGAGTTTGGTTTAAAGTTAGTGTTAGGGTTAGGTTTAGGTTTAGGTAGGGGTAAGGTTAGGGTTAAGGCTAGGTTTACTGTAAAGGGGAGGGCTAGGTTAGGGTTAGGGTTAGGTTTAGAGTTAGAGTTAGTGCTAGGGTTTAGGGTTAGGGTTAGGGTCAAGTTGAGAGTGATTGTTAGGTTTAGGGTTAGGGTTAGGGTAGAGTTACGGTTAGGGTTAAGTTTAGGATTAGGGTAAGGGTTAGGTTTAGGTCAGGGTTAGGGTTAGGATTAGGGATAGGGTTACGGTTGGGGAAAGGGTACGGGGTTCATGTGAGGGTTAGTGTTAGGTTTACAGTTAAGCTGATGTTTCAGGGTGGTACGGTTAGGGTTAGGGTTAGAGTTAGGGTTAGGGTTAGGTTTAGGGTTAGGGCTAGCGTTAGGTGATAGTTTAGGGTTAATTTAGTTTTAGGGTTAGGGTTAGGTTTAGGTTTAGGGTGAAGTTGAGGTTAAGGATGAGGTTTAGGGTTAGTATTAGGTGTTTGGGTTAGTGTTAGGGTTAGGTTTAGGGTTAGGTTTTGGGTTAGGCTTAGGGTTCGGTTTGGGGTTAGGGATAGGGAGAAATGCCTTGTGGTAGCCGTGTTCTGGAAGTGGTACGAGTATGCAGTGTTAGCCTTAAGCTATTGTGAAGGCTCGTTTTGGCCCAGGGAAAGCAAAGCGCCTGGGGAAATCCTAACAAACCCCGGTGCCTTTCCACAGTTCAAAGCGTCTAACTACAGACTCTTTTCCAAATAAGAGAGCGCACAGGCAACAGCAGCCTGCATGTTTCTCAGTGAAAGGAAGAACTCCCTGACTTCATCCAGTCCTCTGAGCAAAGCAGGCATAAGGAGAGAAACTTTTATTCCTTCCTCTTTCCTGCAATGAATTCCTCATTTGCTCTTGCAAACGCAAGGCTTCTTCTGGAAAAGCTACATCGAAGTGCATTTGTAATTCCAGAGGAGCGACGACATAGTTTTAGCCTTAAGAGATTGTGAAAGCACCCAGGGAGAAAAAAAGCCTTTTGTATTCTCTTTCCTGCCTGAACTCGGTCAGTTTCCACTTGCGAAGGCAAGGTTTCCTAGCACAAACTACAAAGCAGTAAACTCTCTCCTGGCAGAGTAAATCCTATGCAGTGTTGCCCTGACGAGATACTACTGGTACAGTGAGGCCCAGGAAAAGCACAGTGCATAGAGATATCCTAGCAAAGCCATGTGTTTCTCCACGTGAATGGATGTCAGTTTCAGTTATTTGCCAAGAACAGAGCTCAGAGGCAACATCAGATTTTGTGTATCTCAGTGAAAAAAAGAACACTCTGACTTCATCCATTCCTCTGACAAAAGCAGTTAGAATGAGATTACCGGCATTGGTTTCACTTTTGTGCAGTAAGCTCGGCATATCTGCCCTTCGCGGTGGGAAGGTTTCCTCCGGAAAACTCCTTTGCAGTAGCCCTGTTCTCGAACTGGAACGAGTATGCAGTGTCGGCATTAAGCTATTGTGAAGGCTCATTTTTGCCCAGGGAAAACAAAGCGCTTGGTGAAATCCTAGCAAACGCCGGTGCATTTGCACAGTTCAAAGTGTGTAACTACACTCTCTTTTGCAAAAAAGACAGCGCAGAGGCAACAGCAGCCTACACGTTTCTCAGTGAAAGGGAGAACTCCCTAGCTTCATCCAGTCCTCTGAGCAAACAACCACGATGAGAGAAACTTTTCTTTCCTTCGTCTCTCCTGCAATGAATTCCTCATTTGCTCTTGCAAACGCAAGGCTTCCTCTGAAAAACGACATCGCAGTGCATTTATCCTTCCAGGGGAGCGACGACATAGTTTTAGCTTTAAGAGATTGTGAAAGCACCCAGGGAGAAAAGGCCTTTTGTATTCTCTTTCCTGCTGATATTTTAGGGTGCTACGGTTAGGGTTAAGGTTAGAGTTAGGGTTAGGGTTAAGGTTAGAGTTAGGGTTAGGTTTAGGGTCGGGGCTAGAGTTAGGCGATAGTTTAGGGTTAGGTTTAGTTTTAGGGTTAGGCTTAGGCTTAGGTTTAGGGTGAAATTTAGGTTAAGGATGAGGGTTAGGGTTTGGTGTTTCGGTTAAGGTGAGGGTTAGGTTTAGGGTGAAGCTTAGTGTTAGGGTTATTTTTTCGGGTCAATTTACGATCAGGTATAGGGTTAGGTTTAGGGTTAGAGTTAGGGTTCGGTTTAGGGTTAGGCTTAGGGTGAAGTTGTTAAGGGTGAGGGTTGCGCGTACGTTTAGCGTTGGGGTTAGGGTTAGGGTTAAGGTTAGGATTAAGTTTAGGGTTAAGGTTAGGTTTAGAGTTAGGGTTAGGGTAAGTAATAGGGTTAAGTCGTGGTTAGGTTTACGGCTAGGCTAAGGTTCGAGATAGGGTTAGGTTAAGGGTTGGGGTCAGGTTTAGATGTTAGGGTGAGGGTTAGTGCTAGGTTTCCATTTGAGCTGAGCGTGTAGGGTAAGTTTTAGGGTTAGGATTAGCGTTAGAGTTCGAGTTAGGGTCAGGGCTAGGGTTTAGTTTAGGGTTAGGGTTAGTTTTACGCTTAGGAGTAGGGTTAGGGTCAGGGTTAGGGGGAGATTTAGTGTTATGTTTAGTTTTAGGGTTAGAGTTAGAGTGAAGTTTATGTTAAGCGAGAGGTTTAGGGTTAGGGGTTAGGGTACAGGTTTGGAACAGGGTTAGGGTTAGGTTTTGGCTTAGGTTTAGAGTTAGGGTTAGGTTTAGTGTTAGGTTACTTTTGGTTAGGGTTAGGGTTTGAATGAAGTTAGGGTAGGTTTAGGGCTATGGTTAGGGTGAAATTTTGGTTAAGAGTGAGGGTTCGGTTTAGGGTTAGGGTTAGAGTTAGGGTTAGTGCTTCGGGTTAGGTTTAAGGTTAAGGTTCGGTTTAGGCTAAGGATTAGGGTTAGAGTTAGGGTCGGGTTAGTGTTTCAGTTAGGTTTAGGATAGGGTTATAATTAGGGTTGAATTTAGGGTTCCAGTAAGAGTTAGAGTTAGGATTACAGTTAAGGTGAGGGTTTTGGGTAAGTGTTACGGTTAGGGTTAGAGTTAGGGCTATGTTTAGGGTTAGAGTTAGGGTTAGGGGATAGGGTTAGGTTTAAGTTTGTGGTAGGCTTAAAGTTAGGTTACGGTTAGGTTAGGGTTAGGGTGAGGGTTAGGTTTAGGATTAGGTTTAGGGTGAGGCTCAGCGCCAGAGATATTGTAAGGGTTAGGTTTAGGGTTAGAGGTGGGCCAAGGTTAAGGTTAGGGTTAGGTTTAGGGTTAGGGTTAAAGTTAGCGTTAGCTTTGGGTTAGGAATAGGGTGAAGTTTAAGATAGGGTGAGGGTTAGGTTTATGGCTAAGGTTTGGGTTCGTTTTCAGGTTAGTGTTAAGGTTATGTTTAGGGTTAGGGTTAAGGTTACGGGTTCTGTTTAGTTTTAGGGTTAGGGTTAGATTTTAGGTTAGGATTAAGTTTAGTGTTACGGTTAGGGTTAGGTTTGCGGGTTGTATTAGGCGTTTTGGTTGGGGTGAGGGTTAGGGTTAGGGTCAGAGTTGGGTAGGGTTAGGAGTACGGTTATGGTAAGGTGTTAGGGGTTAGAGTTGTAGTTTATGGTTAGGGTTTATGTGAGGGTTCCGCTTAGGAATTGTGGTTCTGGTCATGGTTAGATTTGGTTTAGGGTTAGGGTTAGGTTTATGATTCGGTTTCGGGTTAGTGTTAGAGTCAGAGTTAGGGTTAAGGTTTGGGTTAGGCTTTGGTGTTAGGGGTGAGGCTTTGGGTTAGGGTTAGGGTTATCGTTATGGCTAGGGGTTCAGGTTAGTGTTCGGGTTAGGGCTAGGTTTAGCATCAGGGTTAGGTTTGGGGATACGGTTAGGGGTTAGCGTGAGGGTTACGGTTAGTTTTAGAGTTAAGTGAGGGTTTAGGGTGTTATGATTAGGGTGAGAGGTAGAGTTTCGGTTAGGTTTACGGTTAGGGTTAGTTGCAGTGTAAGATTTACGTTTAGGTTCCGGATTAGGGTTAGAGTTAGTGTTCTATTTGGGGTCAAGGTTAGAGTGAGTGTTAGGGTTAGGGTTAGGATTACGTCTAGGGTTAGGATTAGGATTAGGTTTAAGGTTCGGTTCAGGGCTATCGTAAGGGTTAGGTTCAGGGTTACAGATGGACTAGCTTTATGGTTCGAATTAGGTTCGAAGTTAGGGTTTGGGTTAGGTTTAGGATTAAGATTAGGGTTAGGGTTTGGATGAAGTTTAGGATAGGGTGAGGGTTATTTTTATGGTTAGAGCTAGAGTTTGGGTTTGTGTTGAGGTTAGTGTGAAGGCTAGGTTTAGGATTCGGGTTAGGGTTAGGGGTTATGTTTAGGGTTAGGTTTAGGTTTAAGGTTAGTGTGAAGTTTAGATGAAGGTTGAGGGATAGGATAAGGGTTAGGATTAGGGTTAGGATTATAGATAGTGTTAGACGTTTGGTTCAGGGTGGAGGGTTAGGTTTATGGTTAGTGTAGGCTGATGTTTAGGGTTAATGTTAGCGTTAGCGTTGGATTAGGGTTACCGTTCGTTTAGGGTTAGTGTTAGGGATAGCGTTAGGTTTAGGGTTGGGGATATAAATGGTTAAGGGCTAGGGTGACGGTTAGGGTTAGGTTTGGAGTTAAGGTGAGGTTTTAGTGTAGGTTAATTGTTAAGGTTAGGGTTAGGGTTAGAGTTGGGGTTAGGGTTAGGGTGAAGTTGCAGTTAATAGTGAGGGTTAGGGTTAAGGTTGGAGTTTGGTTTAAAGTTAGTGTTAGGGTTAGGTTTAGGTTTAGGTAGGGGTAAGGTTAGGGTTAAGGCTAGGTTTACTGTAAAGGGGAGGGCTAGGTTAGGGTTAGGGTTAGGTTTAGAGTTAGAGTTAGTGCTAGGGTTTAGGGTTAGGGTTAGGGTCAAGTTGAGAGTGATTGTTAGGTTTAGGGTTAGGGTTAGGGTAGAGTTACGGTTAGGGTTAAGTTTAGGATTAGGGTAAGGGTTAGGTTTAGGTCAGGGTTAGGGTTAGGATTAGGGATAGGGTTACGGTTGGGGAAAGGGTACGGGGTTCATGTGAGGGTTAGTGTTAGGTTTACAGTTAAGCTGATGTTTCAGGGTGGTACGGTTAGGGTTAGGGTTAGAGTTAGGGTTAGGGTTAGGTTTAGGGTTAGGGCTAGCGTTAGGTGATAGTTTAGGGTTAATTTAGTTTTAGGGTTAGGGTTAGGTTTAGGTTTAGGGTGAAGTTGAGGTTAAGGATGAGGTTTAGGGTTAGTATTAGGTGTTTGGGTTAGTGTTAGGGTTAGGTTTAGGGTTAGGTTTTGGGTTAGGCTTAGGGTTCGGTTTGGGGTTAGGGATAGGGAGAAATGCCTTGTGGTAGCCGTGTTCTGGAAGTGGTACGAGTATGCAGTGTTAGCCTTAAGCTATTGTGAAGGCTCGTTTTGGCCCAGGGAAAGCAAAGCGCCTGGGGAAATCCTAACAAACCCCGGTGCCTTTCCACAGTTCAAAGCGTCTAACTACAGACTCTTTTCCAAATAAGAGAGCGCACAGGCAACAGCAGCCTGCATGTTTCTCAGTGAAAGGAAGAACTCCCTGACTTCATCCAGTCCTCTGAGCAAAGCAGGCATAAGGAGAGAAACTTTTATTCCTTCCTCTTTCCTGCAATGAATTCCTCATTTGCTCTTGCAAACGCAAGGCTTCTTCTGGAAAAGCTACATCGAAGTGCATTTGTAATTCCAGAGGAGCGACGACATAGTTTTAGCCTTAAGAGATTGTGAAAGCACCCAGGGAGAAAAAAAGCCTTTTGTATTCTCTTTCCTGCCTGAACTCGGTCAGTTTCCACTTGCGAAGGCAAGGTTTCCTAGCACAAACTACAAAGCAGTAAACTCTCTCCTGGCAGAGTAAATCCTATGCAGTGTTGCCCTGACGAGATACTACTGGTACAGTGAGGCCCAGGAAAAGCACAGTGCATAGAGATATCCTAGCAAAGCCATGTGTTTCTCCACATGAATGGATGTCAGTTTCAGTTATTTGCCAAGAACAGAGCTCAGAGGCAACATCAGATTTTGTGTATCTCAGTGAAAAAAAGAACACTCTGACTTCATCCATTCCTCTGACAAAAGCAGTTAGAATGAGATTACCGGCATTGGTTTCACTTTTGTGCAGTAAGCTCGGCATATCTGCCCTTCGCGGTGGGAAGGTTTCCTCCGGAAAACTCCTTTGCAGTAGCCCTGTTCTCGAACTGGAACGAGTATGCAGTGTCGGCATTAAGCTATTGTGAAGGCTCATTTTTGCCCAGGGAAAACAAAGCGCTTGGTGAAATCCTAGCAAACGCCGGTGCATTTGCACAGTTCAAAGTGTGTAACTACACTCTCTTTTGCAAAAAAGACAGCGCAGAGGCAACAGCAGCCTACACGTTTCTCAGTGAAAGGGAGAACTCCCTAGCTTCATCCAGTCCTCTGAGCAAACAACCACGATGAGAGAAACTTTTCTTTCCTTCGTCTCTCCTGCAATGAATTCCTCATTTGCTCTTGCAAACGCAAGGCTTCCTCTGAAAAACGACATCGCAGTGCATTTATCCTTCCAGGGGAGCGACGACATAGTTTTAGCTTTAAGAGATTGTGAAAGCACCCAGGGAGAAAAGGCCTTTTGTATTCTCTTTCCTGCTGATATTTTAGGGTGCTACGGTTAGGGTTAAGGTTAGAGTTAGGGTTAGGGTTAAGGTTAGAGTTAGGGTTAGGTTTAGGGTCGGGGCTAGAGTTAGGCGATAGTTTAGGGTTAGGTTTAGTTTTAGGGTTAGGCTTAGGCTTAGGTTTAGGGTGAAATTTAGGTTAAGGATGAGGGTTAGGGTTTGGTGTTTCGGTTAAGGTGAGGGTTAGGTTTAGGGTGAAGCTTAGTGTTAGGGTTATTTTTTCGGGTCAATTTACGATCAGGTATAGGGTTAGGTTTAGGGTTAGAGTTAGGGTTCGGTTTAGGGTTAGGCTTAGGGTGAAGTTGTTAAGGGTGAGGGTTGCGCGTACGTTTAGCGTTGGGGTTAGGGTTAGGGTTAAGGTTAGGATTAAGTTTAGGGTTAAGGTTAGGTTTAGAGTTAGGGTTAGGGTAAGTAATAGGGTTAAGTCGTGGTTAGGTTTACGGCTAGGCTAAGGTTCGAGATAGGGTTAGGTTAAGGGTTGGGGTCAGGTTTAGATGTTAGGGTGAGGGTTAGTGCTAGGTTTCCATTTGAGCTGAGCGTGTAGGGTAAGTTTTAGGGTTAGGATTAGCGTTAGAGTTCGAGTTAGGGTCAGGGCTAGGGTTTAGTTTAGGGTTAGGGTTAGTTTTACGCTTAGGAGTAGGGTTAGGGTCAGGGTTAGGGGGAGATTTAGTGTTATGTTTAGTTTTAGGGTTAGAGTTAGAGTGAAGTTTATGTTAAGCGAGAGGTTTAGGGTTAGGGGTTAGGGTACAGGTTTGGAACAGGGTTAGGGTTAGGTTTTGGCTTAGGTTTAGAGTTAGGGTTAGGTTTAGTGTTAGGTTACTTTTGGTTAGGGTTAGGGTTTGAATGAAGTTAGGGTAGGTTTAGGGCTATGGTTAGGGTGAAATTTTGGTTAAGAGTGAGGGTTCGGTTTAGGGTTAGGGTTAGAGTTAGGGTTAGTGCTTCGGGTTAGGTTTAAGGTTAAGGTTCGGTTTAGGCTAAGGATTAGGGTTAGAGTTAGGGTCGGGTTAGTGTTTCAGTTAGGTTTAGGATAGGGTTATAATTAGGGTTGAATTTAGGGTTCCAGTAAGAGTTAGAGTTAGGATTACAGTTAAGGTGAGGGTTTTGGGTAAGTGTTACGGTTAGGGTTAGAGTTAGGGCTATGTTTAGGGTTAGAGTTAGGGTTAGGGGATAGGGTTAGGTTTAAGTTTGTGGTAGGCTTAAAGTTAGGTTACGGTTAGGTTAGGGTTAGGGTGAGGGTTAGGTTTAGGATTAGGTTTAGGGTGAGGCTCAGCGCCAGAGATATTGTAAGGGTTAGGTTTAGGGTTAGAGGTGGGCCAAGGTTAAGGTTAGGGTTAGGTTTAGGGTTAGGGTTAAAGTTAGCGTTAGCTTTGGGTTAGGAATAGGGTGAAGTTTAAGATAGGGTGAGGGTTAGGTTTATGGCTAAGGTTTGGGTTCGTTTTCAGGTTAGTGTTAAGGTTATGTTTAGGGTTAGGGTTAAGGTTACGGGTTCTGTTTAGTTTTAGGGTTAGGGTTAGATTTTAGGTTAGGATTAAGTTTAGTGTTACGGTTAGGGTTAGGTTTGCGGGTTGTATTAGGCGTTTTGGTTGGGGTGAGGGTTAGGGTTAGGGTCAGAGTTGGGTAGGGTTAGGAGTACGGTTATGGTAAGGTGTTAGGGGTTAGAGTTGTAGTTTATGGTTAGGGTTTATGTGAGGGTTCCGCTTAGGAATTGTGGTTCTGGTCATGGTTAGATTTGGTTTAGGGTTAGGGTTAGGTTTATGATTCGGTTTCGGGTTAGTGTTAGAGTCAGAGTTAGGGTTAAGGTTTGGGTTAGGCTTTGGTGTTAGGGGTGAGGCTTTGGGTTAGGGTTAGGGTTATCGTTATGGCTAGGGGTTCAGGTTAGTGTTCGGGTTAGGGCTAGGTTTAGCATCAGGGTTAGGTTTGGGGATACGGTTAGGGGTTAGCGTGAGGGTTACGGTTAGTTTTAGAGTTAAGTGAGGGTTTAGGGTGTTATGATTAGGGTGAGAGGTAGAGTTTCGGTTAGGTTTACGGTTAGGGTTAGTTGCAGTGTAAGATTTACGTTTAGGTTCCGGATTAGGGTTAGAGTTAGTGTTCTACTTGGGGTCAAGGTTAGAGTGAGTGTTAGGGTTAGGGTTAGGATTACGTCTAGGGTTAGGATTAGGATTAGGTTTAAGGTTCGGTTCAGGGCTATCGTAAGGGTTAGGTTCAGGGTTACAGATGGACTAGCTTTATGGTTCGAATTAGGTTCGAGGTTAGGGTTTGGGTTAGGTTTAGGATTAAGATTAGGGTTAGGGTTTGGATGAAGTTTAGGATAGGGTGAGGGTTATTTTTATGGTTAGAGCTAGAGTTTGGGTTTGTGTTGAGGTCAGTGTGAAGGCTAGGTTTAGGATTCGGGTTAGGGTTAGGGGTTATGTTTAGGGTTAGGTTTAGGTTTAAGGTTAGTGTGAAGTTTAGATGAAGGTTGAGGGATAGGATAAGGGTTAGGATTAGGGTTAGGATTATAGATAGTGTTAGACGTTTGGTTCAGGGTGGAGGGTTAGGTTTATGGTTAGTGTAGGCTGATGTTTAGGGTTAATGTTAGCGTTAGCGTTGGATTAGGGTTACCGTTCGTTTAGGGTTAGTGTTAGGGATAGCGTTAGGTTTAGGGTTGGGGATATAAATGGTTAAGGGCTAGGGTGACGGTTAGGGTTAGGTTTGGAGTTAAGGTGAGGTTTTAGTTTAGGTTAATTGTTGAGGTTAGGGTTAGGGTTAGAGTTGGGGTTAGGGTTAGGGTGAAGTTGCAGTTAATAGTGAGGGTTAGGGTTAAGGTTGGAGTTTGGTTTAAAGTTAGTGTTAGGGTTAGGTTTAGGTTTAGGTAGGGGTAAGGTTAGGGTTAAGGCTAGGTTTACTGTAAAGGGGAGGGCTAGGTTAGGGTTAGGGTTAGGTTTAGAGTTAGAGTTAGTGCTAGGGTTTAGGGTTAGGGTTAGGGTCAAGTTGAGAGTGATTGTTAGGTTTAGGGTTAGGGTTAGGGTAGAGTTACGGTTAGGGTTAAGTTTAGGATTAGGGTAAGGGTTAGGTTTAGGTCAGGGTTAGGGTTAGGATTAGGGATAGGGTTACGGTTGGGGAAAGGGTACGGGGTTCATGTGAGGGTTAGTGTTAGGTTTACAGTTAAGCTGATGTTTCAGGGTGGTACGGTTAGGGTTAGGGTTAGAGTTAGGGTTAGGGTTAGGTTTAGGGTTAGGGCTAGCGTTAGGTGATAGTTTAGGGTTAATTTAGTTTTAGGGTTAGGGTTAGGTTTAGGTTTAGGGTGAAGTTGAGGTTAAGGATGAGGTTTAGGGTTAGTATTAGGTGTTTGGGTTAGTGTTAGGGTTAGGTTTAGGGTTAGGTTTTGGGTTAGGCTTAGGGTTCGGTTTGGGGTTAGGGATAGGGAGAAATGCCTTGTGGTAGCCGTGTTCTGGAAGTGGTACGAGTATGCAGTGTTAGCCTTAAGCTATTGTGAAGGCTCGTTTTGGCCCAGGGAAAGCAAAGCGCCTGGGGAAATCCTAACAAACCCCGGTGCCTTTCCACAGTTCAAAGCGTCTAACTACAGACTCTTTTCCAAATAAGAGAGCGCACAGGCAACAGCAGCCTGCATGTTTCTCAGTGAAAGGAAGAACTCCCTGACTTCATCCAGTCCTCTGAGCAAAGCAGGCATAAGGAGAGAAACTTTTATTCCTTCCTCTTTCCTGCAATGAATTCCTCATTTGCTCTTGCAAACGCAAGGCTTCTTCTGGAAAAGCTACATCGAAGTGCATTTGTAATTCCAGAGGAGCGACGACATAGTTTTAGCCTTAAGAGATTGTGAAAGCACCCAGGGAGAAAAAAAGCCTTTTGTATTCTCTTTCCTGCCTGAACTCGGTCAGTTTCCACTTGCGAAGGCAAGGTTTCCTAGCACAAACTACAAAGCAGTAAACTCTCTCCTGGCAGAGTAAATCCTATGCAGTGTTGCCCTGACGAGACACTACTGGTACAGTGAGGCCCAGGAAAAGCACAGTGCATAGAGATATCCTAGCAAAGCCATGTGTTTCTCCACGTGAATGGATGTCAGTTTCAGTTATTTGCCAAGAACAGAGCTCAGAGGCAACATCAGATTTTGTGTATCTCAGTGAAAAAAAGAACACTCTGACTTCATCCATTCCTCTGACAAAAGCAGTTAGAATGAGATTACCGGCATTGGTTTCACTTTTGTGCAGTAAGCTCGGCATATCTGCCCTTCGCGGTGGGAAGGTTTCCTCCGGAAAACTCCTTTGCAGTAGCCCTGTTCTCGAACTGGAACGAGTATGCAGTGTCGGCATTAAGCTATTGTGAAGGCTCATTTTTGCCCAGGGAAAACAAAGCGCTTGGTGAAATCCTAGCAAACGCCGGTGCATTTGCACAGTTCAAAGTGTGTAACTACACTCTCTTTTGCAAAAAAGACAGCGCAGAGGCAACAGCAGCCTACACGTTTCTCAGTGAAAGGGAGAACTCCCTAGCTTCATCCAGTCCTCTGAGCAAACAACCACGATGAGAGAAACTTTTCTTTCCTTCGTCTCTCCTGCAATGAATTCCTCATTTGCTCTTGCAAACGCAAGGCTTCCTCTGAAAAACGACATCGCAGTGCATTTATCCTTCCAGGGGAGCGACGACATAGTTTTAGCTTTAAGAGATTGTGAAAGCACCCAGGGAGAAAAGGCCTTTTGTATTCTCTTTCCTGCTGATATTTTAGGGTGCTACGGTTAGGGTTAAGGTTAGAGTTAGGGTTAGGGTTAAGGTTAGAGTTAGGGTTAGGTTTAGGGTCGGGGCTAGAGTTAGGCGATAGTTTAGGGTTAGGTTTAGTTTTAGGGTTAGGCTTAGGCTTAGGTTTAGGGTGAAATTTAGGTTAAGGATGAGGGTTAGGGTTTGGTGTTTCGGTTAAGGTGAGGGTTAGGTTTAGGGTGAAGCTTAGTGTTAGGGTTATTTTTTCGGGTCAATTTACGATCAGGTATAGGGTTAGGTTTAGGGTTAGAATTAGGGTTCGGTTTAGGGTTAGGCTTAGGGTGAAGTTGTTAAGGGTGAGGGTTGCGTGTACGTTTAGCGTTGGGGTTAGGGTTAGGGTTAAGGTTAGGATTAAGTTTAGGGTTAAGGTTAGGTTTAGAGTTAGGGTTAGGGTAAGTAATAGGGTTAAGTCGTGGTTAGGTTTACGGCTAGGCTAAGGTTCGAGATAGGGTTAGGTTAAGGGTTGGGGTCAGGTTTAGATGTTAGGGTGAGGGTTAGTGCTAGGTTTCCATTTGAGCTGAGCGTGTAGGGTAAGTTTTAGGGTTAGGATTAGCGTTAGAGTTCGAGTTAGGGTCAGGGCTAGGGTTTAGTTTAGGGTTAGGGTTAGTTTTACGCTTAGGAGTAGGGTTAGGGTCAGGGTTAGGGGGAGATTTAGTGTTATGTTTAGTTTTAGGGTTAGAGTTAGAGTGAAGTTTATGTTAAGCGAGAGGTTTAGGGTTAGGGGTTAGGGTACAGGTTTGGAACAGGGTTAGGGTTAGGTTTTGGTTTAGGTTTAGAGTTAGGGTTAGGTTTAGTGTTAGGTTACTTTTGGTTAGGGTTAGGGTTTGAATGAAGTTAGGGTAGGTTTAGGGCTATGGTTAGGGTGAAATTTTGGTTAAGAGTGAGGGTTCGGTTTAGGGTTAGGGTTAGAGTTAGGGTTAGTGCTTCGGGTTAGGTTTAAGGTTAAGGTTCGGTTTAGGCTAAGGATTAGGGTTAGAGTTAGGGTCGGGTTAGTGTTTCAGTTAGGTTTAGGATAGGGTTATAATTAGGGTTGAATTTAGGGTTCCAGTAAGAGTTAGAGTTAGGATTACAGTTAAGGTGAGGGTTTTGGGTAAGTGTTACGGTTAGGGTTAGAGTTAGGGCTATGTTTAGGGTTAGAGTTAGGGTTAGGGGATAGGGTTAGGTTTAAGTTTGTGGTAGGCTTAAAGTTAGGTTACGGTTAGGTTAGGGTTAGGGTGAGGGTTAGGTTTAGGATTAGGTTTAGGGTGAGGCTCAGCGCCAGAGATATTGTAAGGGTTAGGTTTAGGGTTAGAGGTGGGCCAAGGTTAAGGTTAGGGTTAGGTTTAGGGTTAGGGTTAAAGTTAGCGTTAGCTTTGGGTTAGGAATAGGGTGAAGTTTAAGATAGGGTGAGGGTTAGGTTTATGGCTAAGGTTTGGGTTCGTTTTCAGGTTAGTGTTAAGGTTATGTTTAGGGTTAGGGTTAAGGTTACGGGTTCTGTTTAGTTTTAGGGTTAGGGTTAGATTTTAGGTTAGGATTAAGTTTAGTGTTACGGTTAGGGTTAGGTTTGCGGGTTGTATTAGGCGTTTTGGTTGGGGTGAGGGTTAGGGTTAGGGTCAGAGTTGGGTAGGGTTAGGAGTACGGTTATGGTAAGGTGTTAGGGGTTAGAGTTGTAGTTTATGGTTAGGGTTTATGTGAGGGTTCCGCTTAGGAATTGTGGTTCTGGTCATGGTTAGATTTGGTTTAGGGTTAGGGTTAGGTTTATGATTCGGTTTCGGGTTAGTGTTAGAGTCAGAGTTAGGGTTAAGGTTTGGGTTAGGCTTTGGTGTTAGGGGTGAGGCTTTGGGTTAGGGTTAGGGTTATCGTTATGGCTAGGGGTTCAGGTTAGTGTTCGGGTTAGGGCTAGGTTTAGCATCAGGGTTAGGTTTGGGGATACGGTTAGGGGTTAGCGTGAGGGTTACGGTTAGTTTTAGAGTTAAGTGAGGGTTTAGGGTGTTATGATTAGGGTGAGAGGTAGAGTTTCGGTTAGGTTTACGGTTAGGGTTAGTTGCAGTGTAAGATTTACGTTTAGGTTCCGGATTAGGGTTAGAGTTAGTGTTCTACTTGGGGTCAAGGTTAGAGTGAGTGTTAGGGTTAGGGTTAGGATTACGTCTAGGGTTAGGATTAGGATTAGGTTTAAGGTTCGGTTCAGGGCTATCGTAAGGGTTAGGTTCAGGGTTACAGATGGACTAGCTTTATGGTTCGAATTAGGTTCGAGGTTAGGGTTTGGGTTAGGTTTAGGATTAAGATTAGGGTTAGGGTTTGGATGAAGTTTAGGATAGGGTGAGGGTTATTTTTATGGTTAGAGCTAGAGTTTGGGTTTGTGTTGAGGTCAGTGTGAAGGCTAGGTTTAGGATTCGGGTTAGGGTTAGGGGTTATGTTTAGGGTTAGGTTTAGGTTTAAGGTTAGTGTGAAGTTTAGATGAAGGTTGAGGGATAGGATAAGGGTTAGGATTAGGGTTAGGATTATAGATAGTGTTAGACGTTTGGTTCAGGGTGGAGGGTTAGGTTTATGGTTAGTGTAGGCTGATGTTTAGGGTTAATGTTAGCGTTAGCGTTGGATTAGGGTTACCGTTCGTTTAGGGTTAGTGTTAGGGATAGCGTTAGGTTTAGGGTTGGGGATATAAATGGTTAAGGGCTAGGGTGACGGTTAGGGTTAGGTTTGGAGTTAAGGTGAGGTTTTAGTTTAGGTTAATTGTTGAGGTTAGGGTTAGGGTTAGAGTTGGGGTTAGGGTTAGGGTGAAGTTGCAGTTAATAGTGAGGGTTAGGGTTAAGGTTGGAGTTTGGTTTAAAGTTAGTGTTAGGGTTAGGTTTAGGTTTAGGTAGGGGTAAGGTTAGGGTTAAGGCTAGGTTTACTGTAAAGGGGAGGGCTAGGTTAGGGTTAGGGTTAGGTTTAGAGTTAGAGTTAGTGCTAGGGTTTAGGGTTAGGGTTAGGGTCAAGTTGAGAGTGATTGTTAGGTTTAGGGTTAGGGTTAGGGTAGAGTTACGGTTAGGGTTAAGTTTAGGATTAGGGTAAGGGTTAGGTTTAGGTCAGGGTTAGGGTTAGGATTAGGGATAGGGTTACGGTTGGGGAAAGGGTACGGGGTTCATGTGAGGGTTAGTGTTAGGTTTACAGTTAAGCTGATGTTTCAGGGTGGTACGGTTAGGGTTAGGGTTAGAGTTAGGGTTAGGGTTAGGTTTAGGGTTAGGGCTAGCGTTAGGTGATAGTTTAGGGTTAATTTAGTTTTAGGGTTAGGGTTAGGTTTAGGTTTAGGGTGAAGTTGAGGTTAAGGATGAGGTTTAGGGTTAGTATTAGGTGTTTGGGTTAGTGTTAGGGTTAGGTTTAGGGTTAGGTTTTGGGTTAGGCTTAGGGTTCGGTTTGGGGTTAGGGATAGGGAGAAATGCCTTGTGGTAGCCGTGTTCTGGAAGTGGTACGAGTATGCAGTGTTAGCCTTAAGCTATTGTGAAGGCTCGTTTTGGCCCAGGGAAAGCAAAGCGCCTGGGGAAATCCTAACAAACCCCGGTGCCTTTCCACAGTTCAAAGCGTCTAACTACAGACTCTTTTCCAAATAAGAGAGCGCACAGGCAACAGCAGCCTGCATGTTTCTCAGTGAAAGGAAGAACTCCCTGACTTCATCCAGTCCTCTGAGCAAAGCAGGCATAAGGAGAGAAACTTTTATTCCTTCCTCTTTCCTGCAATGAATTCCTCATTTGCTCTTGCAAACGCAAGGCTTCTTCTGGAAAAGCTACATCGAAGTGCATTTGTAATTCCAGAGGAGCGACGACATAGTTTTAGCCTTAAGAGATTGTGAAAGCACCCAGGGAGAAAAAAAGCCTTTTGTATTCTCTTTCCTGCCTGAACTCGGTCAGTTTCCACTTGCGAAGGCAAGGTTTCCTAGCACAAACTACAAAGCAGTAAACTCTCTCCTGGCAGAGTAAATCCTATGCAGTGTTGCCCTGACGAGATACTACTGGTACAGTGAGGCCCAGGAAAAGCACAGTGCATAGAGATATCCTAGCAAAGCCATGTGTTTCTCCACGTGAATGGATGTCAGTTTCAGTTATTTGCCAAGAACAGAGCTCAGAGGCAACATCAGATTTTGTGTATCTCAGTGAAAAAAAGAACACTCTGACTTCATCCATTCCTCTGACAAAAGCAGTTAGAATGAGATTACCGGCATTGGTTTCACTTTTGTGCAGTAAGCTCGGCATATCTGCCCTTCGCGGTGGGAAGGTTTCCTCCGGAAAACTCCTTTGCAGTAGCCCTGTTCTCGAACTGGAACGAGTATGCAGTGTCGGCATTAAGCTATTGTGAAGGCTCATTTTTGCCCAGGGAAAACAAAGCGCTTGGTGAAATCCTAGCAAACGCCGGTGCATTTGCACAGTTCAAAGTGTGTAACTACACTCTCTTTTGCAAAAAAGACAGCGCAGAGGCAACAGCAGCCTACACGTTTCTCAGTGAAAGGGAGAACTCCCTAGCTTCATCCAGTCCTCTGAGCAAACAACCACGATGAGAGAAACTTTTCTTTCCTTCGTCTCTCCTGCAATGAATTCCTCATTTGCTCTTGCAAACGCAAGGCTTCCTCTGAAAAACGACATCGCAGTGCATTTATCCTTCCAGGGGAGCGACGACATAGTTTTAGCTTTAAGAGATTGTGAAAGCACCCAGGGAGAAAAGGCCTTTTGTATTCTCTTTCCTGCTGATATTTTAGGGTGCTACGGTTAGGGTTAAGGTTAGAGTTAGGGTTAGGGTTAAGGTTAGAGTTAGGGTTAGGTTTAGGGTCGGGGCTAGAGTTAGGCGATAGTTTAGGGTTAGGTTTAGTTTTAGGGTTAGGCTTAGGCTTAGGTTTAGGGTGAAATTTAGGTTAAGGATGAGGGTTAGGGTTTGGTGTTTCGGTTAAGGTGAGGGTTAGGTTTAGGGTGAAGCTTAGTGTTAGGGTTATTTTTTCGGGTCAATTTACGATCAGGTATAGGGTTAGGTTTAGGGTTAGAGTTAGGGTTCGGTTTAGGGTTAGGCTTAGGGTGAAGTTGTTAAGGGTGAGGGTTGCGTGTACGTTTAGCGTTGGGGTTAGGGTTAGGGTTAAGGTTAGGATTAAGTTTAGGGTTAAGGTTAGGTTTAGAGTTAGGGTTAGGGTAAGTAATAGGGTTAAGTCGTGGTTAGGTTTACGGCTAGGCTAAGGTTCGAGATAGGGTTAGGTTAAGGGTTGGGGTCAGGTTTAGATGTTAGGGTGAGGGTTAGTGCTAGGTTTCCATTTGAGCTGAGCGTGTAGGGTAAGTTTTAGGGTTAGGATTAGCGTTAGAGTTCGAGTTAGGGTCAGGGCTAGGGTTTAGTTTAGGGTTAGGGTTAGTTTTACGCTTAGGAGTAGGGTTAGGGTCAGGGTTAGGGGGAGATTTAGTGTTATGTTTAGTTTTAGGGTTAGAGTTAGAGTGAAGTTTATGTTAAGCGAGAGGTTTAGGGTTAGGGGTTAGGGTACAGGTTTGGAACAGGGTTAGGGTTAGGTTTTGGTTTAGGTTTAGAGTTAGGGTTAGGTTTAGTGTTAGGTTACTTTTGGTTAGGGTTAGGGTTTGAATGAAGTTAGGGTAGGTTTAGGGCTATGGTTAGGGTGAAATTTTGGTTAAGAGTGAGGGTTCGGTTTAGGGTTAGGGTTAGAGTTAGGGTTAGTGCTTCGGGTTAGGTTTAAGGTTAAGGTTCGGTTTAGGCTAAGGATTAGGGTTAGAGTTAGGGTCGGGTTAGTGTTTCAGTTAGGTTTAGGATAGGGTTATAATTAGGGTTGAATTTAGGGTTCCAGTAAGAGTTAGAGTTAGGATTACAGTTAAGGTGAGGGTTTTGGGTAAGTGTTACGGTTAGGGTTAGAGTTAGGGCTATGTTTAGGGTTAGAGTTAGGGTTAGGGGATAGGGTTAGGTTTAAGTTTGTGGTAGGCTTAAAGTTAGGTTACGGTTAGGTTAGGGTTAGGGTGAGGGTTAGGTTTAGGATTAGGTTTAGGGTGAGGCTCAGCGCCAGAGATATTGTAAGGGTTAGGTTTAGGGTTAGAGGTGGGCCAAGGTTAAGGTTAGGGTTAGGTTTAGGGTTAGGGTTAAAGTTAGCGTTAGCTTTGGGTTAGGAATAGGGTGAAGTTTAAGATAGGGTGAGGGTTAGGTTTATGGCTAAGGTTTGGGTTCGTTTTCAGGTTAGTGTTAAGGTTATGTTTAGGGTTAGGGTTAAGGTTACGGGTTCTGTTTAGTTTTAGGGTTAGGGTTAGATTTTAGGTTAGGATTAAGTTTAGTGTTACGGTTAGGGTTAGGTTTGCGGGTTGTATTAGGCGTTTTGGTTGGGGTGAGGGTTAGGGTTAGGGTCAGAGTTGGGTAGGGTTAGGAGTACGGTTATGGTAAGGTGTTAGGGGTTAGAGTTGTAGTTTATGGTTAGGGTTTATGTGAGGGTTCCGCTTAGGAATTGTGGTTCTGGTCATGGTTAGATTTGGTTTAGGGTTAGGGTTAGGTTTATGATTCGGTTTCGGGTTAGTGTTAGAGTCAGAGTTAGGGTTAAGGTTTGGGTTAGGCTTTGGTGTTAGGGGTGAGGCTTTGGGTTAGGGTTAGGGTTATCGTTATGGCTAGGGGTTCAGGTTAGTGTTCGGGTTAGGGCTAGGTTTAGCATCAGGGTTAGGTTTGGGGATACGGTTAGGGGTTAGCGTGAGGGTTACGGTTAGTTTTAGAGTTAAGTGAGGGTTTAGGGTGTTATGATTAGGGTGAGAGGTAGAGTTTCGGTTAGGTTTACGGTTAGGGTTAGTTGCAGTGTAAGATTTACGTTTAGGTTCCGGATTAGGGTTAGAGTTAGTGTTCTACTTGGGGTCAAGGTTAGAGTGAGTGTTAGGGTTAGGGTTAGGATTACGTCTAGGGTTAGGATTAGGATTAGGTTTAAGGTTCGGTTCAGGGCTATCGTAAGGGTTAGGTTCAGGGTTACAGATGGACTAGCTTTATGGTTCGAATTAGGTTCGAGGTTAGGGTTTGGGTTAGGTTTAGGATTAAGATTAGGGTTAGGGTTTGGATGAAGTTTAGGATAGGGTGAGGGTTATTTTTATGGTTAGAGCTAGAGTTTGGGTTTGTGTTGAGGTCAGTGTGAAGGCTAGGTTTAGGATTCGGGTTAGGGTTAGGGGTTATGTTTAGGGTTAGGTTTAGGTTTAAGGTTAGTGTGAAGTTTAGATGAAGGTTGAGGGATAGGATAAGGGTTAGGATTAGGGTTAGGATTATAGATAGTGTTAGACGTTTGGTTCAGGGTGGAGGGTTAGGTTTATGGTTAGTGTAGGCTGATGTTTAGGGTTAATGTTAGCGTTAGCGTTGGATTAGGGTTACCGTTCGTTTAGGGTTAGTGTTAGGGATAGCGTTAGGTTTAGGGTTGGGGATATAAATGGTTAAGGGCTAGGGTGACGGTTAGGGTTAGGTTTGGAGTTAAGGTGAGGTTTTAGTTTAGGTTAATTGTTGAGGTTAGGGTTAGGGTTAGAGTTGGGGTTAGGGTTAGGGTGAAGTTGCAGTTAATAGTGAGGGTTAGGGTTAAGGTTGGAGTTTGGTTTAAAGTTAGTGTTAGGGTTAGGTTTAGGTTTAGGTAGGGGTAAGGTTAGGGTTAAGGCTAGGTTTACTGTAAAGGGGAGGGCTAGGTTAGGGTTAGGGTTAGGTTTAGAGTTAGAGTTAGTGCTAGGGTTTAGGGTTAGGGTTAGGGTCAAGTTGAGAGTGATTGTTAGGTTTAGGGTTAGGGTTAGGGTAGAGTTACGGTTAGGGTTAAGTTTAGGATTAGGGTAAGGGTTAGGTTTAGGTCAGGGTTAGGGTTAGGATTAGGGATAGGGTTACGGTTGGGGAAAGGGTACGGGGTTCATGTGAGGGTTAGTGTTAGGTTTACAGTTAAGCTGATGTTTCAGGGTGGTACGGTTAGGGTTAGGGTTAGAGTTAGGGTTAGGGTTAGGTTTAGGGTTAGGGCTAGCGTTAGGTGATAGTTTAGGGTTAATTTAGTTTTAGGGTTAGGGTTAGGTTTAGGTTTAGGGTGAAGTTGAGGTTAAGGATGAGGTTTAGGGTTAGTATTAGGTGTTTGGGTTAGTGTTAGGGTTAGGTTTAGGGTTAGGTTTTGGGTTAGGCTTAGGGTTCGGTTTGGGGTTAGGGATAGGGAGAAATGCCTTGTGGTAGCCGTGTTCTGGAAGTGGTACGAGTATGCAGTGTTAGCCTTAAGCTATTGTGAAGGCTCGTTTTGGCCCAGGGAAAGCAAAGCGCCTGGGGAAATCCTAACAAACCCCGGTGCCTTTCCACAGTTCAAAGCGTCTAACTACAGACTCTTTTCCAAATAAGAGAGCGCACAGGCAACAGCAGCCTGCATGTTTCTCAGTGAAAGGAAGAACTCCCTGACTTCATCCAGTCCTCTGAGCAAAGCAGGCATAAGGAGAGAAACTTTTATTCCTTCCTCTTTCCTGCAATGAATTCCTCATTTGCTCTTGCAAACGCAAGGCTTCTTCTGGAAAAGCTACATCGAAGTGCATTTGTAATTCCAGAGGAGCGACGACATAGTTTTAGCCTTAAGAGATTGTGAAAGCACCCAGGGAGAAAAAAAGCCTTTTGTATTCTCTTTCCTGCCTGAACTCGGTCAGTTTCCACTTGCGAAGGCAAGGTTTCCTAGCACAAACTACAAAGCAGTAAACTCTCTCCTGGCAGAGTAAATCCTATGCAGTGTTGCCCTGACGAGATACTACTGGTACAGTGAGGCCCAGGAAAAGCACAGTGCATAGAGATATCCTAGCAAAGCCATGTGTTTCTCCACGTGAATGGATGTCAGTTTCAGTTATTTGCCAAGAACAGAGCTCAGAGGCAACATCAGATTTTGTGTATCTCAGTGAAAAAAAGAACACTCTGACTTCATCCATTCCTCTGACAAAAGCAGTTAGAATGAGATTACCGGCATTGGTTTCACTTTTGTGCAGTAAGCTCGGCATATCTGCCCTTCGCGGTGGGAAGGTTTCCTCCGGAAAACTCCTTTGCAGTAGCCCTGTTCTCGAACTGGAACGAGTATGCAGTGTCGGCATTAAGCTATTGTGAAGGCTCATTTTTGCCCAGGGAAAACAAAGCGCTTGGTGAAATCCTAGCAAACGCCGGTGCATTTGCACAGTTCAAAGTGTGTAACTACACTCTCTTTTGCAAAAAAGACAGCGCAGAGGCAACAGCAGCCTACACGTTTCTCAGTGAAAGGGAGAACTCCCTAGCTTCATCCAGTCCTCTGAGCAAACAACCACGATGAGAGAAACTTTTCTTTCCTTCGTCTCTCCTGCAATGAATTCCTCATTTGCTCTTGCAAACGCAAGGCTTCCTCTGAAAAACGACATCGCAGTGCATTTATCCTTCCAGGGGAGCGACGACATAGTTTTAGCTTTAAGAGATTGTGAAAGCACCCAGGGAGAAAAGGCCTTTTGTATTCTCTTTCCTGCTGATATTTTAGGGTGCTACGGTTAGGGTTAAGGTTAGAGTTAGGGTTAGGGTTAAGGTTAGAGTTAGGGTTAGGTTTAGGGTCGGGGCTAGAGTTAGGCGATAGTTTAGGGTTAGGTTTAGTTTTAGGGTTAGGCTTAGGCTTAGGTTTAGGGTGAAATTTAGGTTAAGGATGAGGGTTAGGGTTTGGTGTTTCGGTTAAGGTGAGGGTTAGGTTTAGGGTGAAGCTTAGTGTTAGGGTTATTTTTTCGGGTCAATTTACGATCAGGTATAGGGTTAGGTTTAGGGTTAGAATTAGGGTTCGGTTTAGGGTTAGGCTTAGGGTGAAGTTGTTAAGGGTGAGGGTTGCGTGTACGTTTAGCGTTGGGGTTAGGGTTAGGGTTAAGGTTAGGATTAAGTTTAGGGTTAAGGTTAGGTTTAGAGTTAGGGTTAGGGTAAGTAATAGGGTTAAGTCGTGGTTAGGTTTACGGCTAGGCTAAGGTTCGAGATAGGGTTAGGTTAAGGGTTGGGGTCAGGTTTAGATGTTAGGGTGAGGGTTAGTGCTAGGTTTCCATTTGAGCTGAGCGTGTAGGGTAAGTTTTAGGGTTAGGATTAGCGTTAGAGTTCGAGTTAGGGTCAGGGCTAGGGTTTAGTTTAGGGTTAGGGTTAGTTTTACGCTTAGGAGTAGGGTTAGGGTCAGGGTTAGGGGGAGATTTAGTGTTATGTTTAGTTTTAGGGTTAGAGTTAGAGTGAAGTTTATGTTAAGCGAGAGGTTTAGGGTTAGGGGTTAGGGTACAGGTTTGGAACAGGGTTAGGGTTAGGTTTTGGTTTAGGTTTAGAGTTAGGGTTAGGTTTAGTGTTAGGTTACTTTTGGTTAGGGTTAGGGTTTGAATGAAGTTAGGGTAGGTTTAGGGCTATGGTTAGGGTGAAATTTTGGTTAAGAGTGAGGGTTCGGTTTAGGGTTAGGGTTAGAGTTAGGGTTAGTGCTTCGGGTTAGGTTTAAGGTTAAGGTTCGGTTTAGGCTAAGGATTAGGGTTAGAGTTAGGGTCGGGTTAGTGTTTCAGTTAGGTTTAGGATAGGGTTATAATTAGGGTTGAATTTAGGGTTCCAGTAAGAGTTAGAGTTAGGATTACAGTTAAGGTGAGGGTTTTGGGTAAGTGTTACGGTTAGGGTTAGAGTTAGGGCTATGTTTAGGGTTAGAGTTAGGGTTAGGGGATAGGGTTAGGTTTAAGTTTGTGGTAGGCTTAAAGTTAGGTTACGGTTAGGTTAGGGTTAGGGTGAGGGTTAGGTTTAGGATTAGGTTTAGGGTGAGGCTCAGCGCCAGAGATATTGCAAGGGTTAGGTTTAGGGTTAGAGGTGGGCCAAGGTTAAGGTTAGGGTTAGGTTTAGGGTTAGGGTTAAAGTTAGCGTTAGCTTTGGGTTAGGAATAGGGTGAAGTTTAAGATAGGGTGAGGGTTAGGTTTATGGCTAAGGTTTGGGTTCGTTTTCAGGTTAGTGTTAAGGTTATGTTTAGGGTTAGGGTTAAGGTTACGGGTTCTGTTTAGTTTTAGGGTTAGGGTTAGATTTTAGGTTAGGATTAAGTTTAGTGTTACGGTTAGGGTTAGGTTTGCGGGTTGTATTAGGCGTTTTGGTTGGGGTGAGGGTTAGGGTTAGGGTCAGAGTTGGGTAGGGTTAGGAGTACGGTTATGGTAAGGTGTTAGGGGTTAGAGTTGTAGTTTATGGTTAGGGTTTATGTGAGGGTTCCGCTTAGGAATTGTGGTTCTGGTCATGGTTAGATTTGGTTTAGGGTTAGGGTTAGGTTTATGATTCGGTTTCGGGTTAGTGTTAGAGTCAGAGTTAGGGTTAAGGTTTGGGTTAGGCTTTGGTGTTAGGGGTGAGGCTTTGGGTTAGGGTTAGGGTTATCGTTATGGCTAGGGGTTCAGGTTAGTGTTCGGGTTAGGGCTAGGTTTAGCATCAGGGTTAGGTTTGGGGATACGGTTAGGGGTTAGCGTGAGGGTTACGGTTAGTTTTAGAGTTAAGTGAGGGTTTAGGGTGTTATGATTAGGGTGAGAGGTAGAGTTTCGGTTAGGTTTACGGTTAGGGTTAGTTGCAGTGTAAGATTTACGTTTAGGTTCCGGATTAGGGTTAGAGTTAGTGTTCTACTTGGGGTCAAGGTTAGAGTGAGTGTTAGGGTTAGGGTTAGGATTACGTCTAGGGTTAGGATTAGGATTAGGTTTAAGGTTCGGTTCAGGGCTATCGTAAGGGTTAGGTTCAGGGTTACAGATGGACTAGCTTTATGGTTCGAATTAGGTTCGAGGTTAGGGTTTGGGTTAGGTTTAGGATTAAGATTAGGGTTAGGGTTTGGATGAAGTTTAGGATAGGGTGAGGGTTATTTTTATGGTTAGAGCTAGAGTTTGGGTTTGTGTTGAGGTCAGTGTGAAGGCTAGGTTTAGGATTCGGGTTAGGGTTAGGGGTTATGTTTAGGGTTAGGTTTAGGTTTAAGGTTAGTGTGAAGTTTAGATGAAGGTTGAGGGATAGGATAAGGGTTAGGATTAGGGTTAGGATTATAGATAGTGTTAGACGTTTGGTTCAGGGTGGAGGGTTAGGTTTATGGTTAGTGTAGGCTGATGTTTAGGGTTAATGTTAGCGTTAGCGTTGGATTAGGGTTACCGTTCGTTTAGGGTTAGTGTTAGGGATAGCGTTAGGTTTAGGGTTGGGGATATAAATGGTTAAGGGCTAGGGTGACGGTTAGGGTTAGGTTTGGAGTTAAGGTGAGGTTTTAGTTTAGGTTAATTGTTGAGGTTAGGGTTAGGGTTAGAGTTGGGGTTAGGGTTAGGGTGAAGTTGCAGTTAATAGTGAGGGTTAGGGTTAAGGTTGGAGTTTGGTTTAAAGTTAGTGTTAGGGTTAGGTTTAGGTTTAGGTAGGGGTAAGGTTAGGGTTAAGGCTAGGTTTACTGTAAAGGGGAGGGCTAGGTTAGGGTTAGGGTTAGGTTTAGAGTTAGAGTTAGTGCTAGGGTTTAGGGTTAGGGTTAGGGTCAAGTTGAGAGTGATTGTTAGGTTTAGGGTTAGGGTTAGGGTAGAGTTACGGTTAGGGTTAAGTTTAGGATTAGGGTAAGGGTTAGGTTTAGGTCAGGGTTAGGGTTAGGATTAGGGATAGGGTTACGGTTGGGGAAAGGGTACGGGGTTCATGTGAGGGTTAGTGTTAGGTTTACAGTTAAGCTGATGTTTCAGGGTGGTACGGTTAGGGTTAGGGTTAGAGTTAGGGTTAGGGTTAGGTTTAGGGTTAGGGCTAGCGTTAGGTGATAGTTTAGGGTTAATTTAGTTTTAGGGTTAGGGTTAGGTTTAGGTTTAGGGTGAAGTTGAGGTTAAGGATGAGGTTTAGGGTTAGTATTAGGTGTTTGGGTTAGTGTTAGGGTTAGGTTTAGGGTTAGGTTTTGGGTTAGGCTTAGGGTTCGGTTTGGGGTTAGGGATAGGGAGAAATGCCTTGTGGTAGCCGTGTTCTGGAAGTGGTACGAGTATGCAGTGTTAGCCTTAAGCTATTGTGAAGGCTCGTTTTGGCCCAGGGAAAGCAAAGCGCCTGGGGAAATCCTAACAAACCCCGGTGCCTTTCCACAGTTCAAAGCGTCTAACTACAGACTCTTTTCCAAATAAGAGAGCGCACAGGCAACAGCAGCCTGCATGTTTCTCAGTGAAAGGAAGAACTCCCTGACTTCATCCAGTCCTCTGAGCAAAGCAGGCATAAGGAGAGAAACTTTTATTCCTTCCTCTTTCCTGCAATGAATTCCTCATTTGCTCTTGCAAACGCAAGGCTTCTTCTGGAAAAGCTACATCGAAGTGCATTTGTAATTCCAGAGGAGCGACGACATAGTTTTAGCCTTAAGAGATTGTGAAAGCACCCAGGGAGAAAAAAAGCCTTTTGTATTCTCTTTCCTGCCTGAACTCGGTCAGTTTCCACTTGCGAAGGCAAGGTTTCCTAGCACAAACTACAAAGCAGTAAACTCTCTCCTGGCAGAGTAAATCCTATGCAGTGTTGCCCTGACGAGATACTACTGGTACAGTGAGGCCCAGGAAAAGCACAGTGCATAGAGATATCCTAGCAAAGCCATGTGTTTCTCCACGTGAATGGATGTCAGTTTCAGTTATTTGCCAAGAACAGAGCTCAGAGGCAACATCAGATTTTGTGTATCTCAGTGAAAAAAAGAACACTCTGACTTCATCCATTCCTCTGACAAAAGCAGTTAGAATGAGATTACCGGCATTGGTTTCACTTTTGTGCAGTAAGCTCGGCATATCTGCCCTTCGCGGTGGGAAGGTTTCCTCCGGAAAACTCCTTTGCAGTAGCCCTGTTCTCGAACTGGAACGAGTATGCAGTGTCGGCATTAAGCTATTGTGAAGGCTCATTTTTGCCCAGGGAAAACAAAGCGCTTGGTGAAATCCTAGCAAACGCCGGTGCATTTGCACAGTTCAAAGTGTGTAACTACACTCTCTTTTGCAAAAAAGACAGCGCAGAGGCAACAGCAGCCTACACGTTTCTCAGTGAAAGGGAGAACTCCCTAGCTTCATCCAGTCCTCTGAGCAAACAACCACGATGAGAGAAACTTTTCTTTCCTTCGTCTCTCCTGCAATGAATTCCTCATTTGCTCTTGCAAACGCAAGGCTTCCTCTGAAAAACGACATCGCAGTGCATTTATCCTTCCAGGGGAGCGACGACATAGTTTTAGCTTTAAGAGATTGTGAAAGCACCCAGGGAGAAAAGGCCTTTTGTATTCTCTTTCCTGCTGATATTTTAGGGTGCTACGGTTAGGGTTAAGGTTAGAGTTAGGGTTAGGGTTAAGGTTAGAGTTAGGGTTAGGTTTAGGGTCGGGGCTAGAGTTAGGCGATAGTTTAGGGTTAGGTTTAGTTTTAGGGTTAGGCTTAGGCTTAGGTTTAGGGTGAAATTTAGGTTAAGGATGAGGGTTAGGGTTTGGTGTTTCGGTTAAGGTGAGGGTTAGGTTTAGGGTGAAGCTTAGTGTTAGGGTTATTTTTTCGGGTCAATTTACGATCAGGTATAGGGTTAGGTTTAGGGTTAGAGTTAGGGTTCGGTTTAGGGTTAGGCTTAGGGTGAAGTTGTTAAGGGTGAGGGTTGCGTGTACGTTTAGCGTTGGGGTTAGGGTTAGGGTTAAGGTTAGGATTAAGTTTAGGGTTAAGGTTAGGTTTAGAGTTAGGGTTAGGGTAAGTAATAGGGTTAAGTCGTGGTTAGGTTTACGGCTAGGCTAAGGTTCGAGATAGGGTTAGGTTAAGGGTTGGGGTCAGGTTTAGATGTTAGGGTGAGGGTTAGTGCTAGGTTTCCATTTGAGCTGAGCGTGTAGGGTAAGTTTTAGGGTTAGGATTAGCGTTAGAGTTCGAGTTAGGGTCAGGGCTAGGGTTTAGTTTAGGGTTAGGGTTAGTTTTACGCTTAGGAGTAGGGTTAGGGTCAGGGTTAGGGGGAGATTTAGTGTTATGTTTAGTTTTAGGGTTAGAGTTAGAGTGAAGTTTATGTTAAGCGAGAGGTTTAGGGTTAGGGGTTAGGGTACAGGTTTGGAACAGGGTTAGGGTTAGGTTTTGGTTTAGGTTTAGAGTTAGGGTTAGGTTTAGTGTTAGGTTACTTTTGGTTAGGGTTAGGGTTTGAATGAAGTTAGGGTAGGTTTAGGGCTATGGTTAGGGTGAAATTTTGGTTAAGAGTGAGGGTTCGGTTTAGGGTTAGGGTTAGAGTTAGGGTTAGTGCTTCGGGTTAGGTTTAAGGTTAAGGTTCGGTTTAGGCTAAGGATTAGGGTTAGAGTTAGGGTCGGGTTAGTGTTTCAGTTAGGTTTAGGATAGGGTTATAATTAGGGTTGAATTTAGGGTTCCAGTAAGAGTTAGAGTTAGGATTACAGTTAAGGTGAGGGTTTTGGGTAAGTGTTACGGTTAGGGTTAGAGTTAGGGCTATGTTTAGGGTTAGAGTTAGGGTTAGGGGATAGGGTTAGGTTTAAGTTTGTGGTAGGCTTAAAGTTAGGTTACGGTTAGGTTAGGGTTAGGGTGAGGGTTAGGTTTAGGATTAGGTTTAGGGTGAGGCTCAGCGCCAGAGATATTGTAAGGGCTAGGTTTAGGGTTAGAGGTGGGCCAAGGTTAAGGTTAGGGTTAGGTTTAGGGTTAGAGTTAAAGTTAGCGTTAGCTTTGGGTTAGGAATAGGGTGAAGTTTAAGATAGGGTGAGGGTTAGGTTTATGGCTAAGGTTTGGGTTCGTTTTCAGGTTAGTGTTAAGGTTATGTTTAGGGTTAGGGTTAAGGTTACGGGTTCTGTTTAGTTTTAGGGTTAGGGTTAGATTTTAGGTTAGGATTAAGTTTAGTGTTACGGTTAGGGTTAGGTTTGCGGGTTGTATTAGGCGTTTTGGTTGGGGTGAGGGTTAGGGTTAGGGTCAGAGTTGGGTAGGGTTAGGAGTATGGTTATGGTAAGGTGTTAGGGGTTAGAGTTGTAGTTTATGGTTAGGGTTTATGTGAGGGTTCCGCTTAGGAATTGTGGTTCTGGTCATGGTTAGATTTGGTTTAGGGTTAGGGTTAGGTTTATGATTCGGTTTCGGGTTAGTGTTAGAGTTAGAGTCAGAGTTAGGGTTAAGGTTTGGGTTAGGCTTTGGTGTTAGGGGTGAGGCTTTGGGTTAGGGTTAGGGTTATCGTTATGGCTAGGGGTTCAGGTTAGTGTTCGGGTTACGGCTAGGTTTAGCATCAGGGTTAGGTTTGGGGATACGGTTAGGGGTTAGCGTGAGGGTTACGGTTAGTTTTAGAGTTAAGTGAGGGTTTAGGGTGTTATGATTAGGGTGAGAGGTAGAGTTTCGGTTAGGTTTACGGTTAGGGTTAGTTGCAGTGTAAGATTTACGTTTAGGTTCCGGATTAGGGTTAGAGTTAGTGTTCTATTTGGGGTCAAGGTTAGAGTGAGTGTTAGGGTTAGGGTTAGGATTACGTCTAGGGTTAGGATTAGGATTAGGTTTAAGGTTCGGTTCAGGGCTATCGTAAGGGTTAGGTTCAGGGTTACAGATGGACTAGCTTTATGGTTCGAATTAGGTTCGAAGTTAGGGTTTGGGTTAGGTTTAGGATTAAGATTAGGGTTAGGGTTTGGATGAAGTTTAGGATAGGGTGAGGGTTATTTTTATGGTTAGAGCTAGAGTTTGGGTTTGTGTTGAGGTTAGTGTGAAGGCTAGGTTTAGGATTCGGGTTAGGGTTAGGGGTTATGTTTAGGGTTAGGTTTAGGTTTAAGGTTAGTGTGAAGTTTAGATGAAGGTTGAGGGATAGGATAAGGGTTAGGATTAGGGTTAGGATTATAGATAGTGTTAGACGTTTGGTTGAGGGTGGAGGGTTAGGTTTATGGTTAGTGTAGGCTGATGTTTAGGGTTAATGTTAGCGTTAGCGTTGGATTAGGGTTACCGTTCGTTTAGGGTTAGTGTTAGGGATAGCGTTAGGTTTAGGGTTGGGGATATAAATGGTTAAGGACTAGGGTGACGGTTAGGGTTAGGTTTGGAGTTAAGGTGAGGTTTTAGTGTAGGTTAATTGTTAAGGTTAGGGTTAGGGTTAGAGTTGGGGTTAGGGTTAGGGTGAAGTTGCAGTTAATAGTGAGGGTTAGGGTTAAGGTTGGAGTTTGGTTTAAAGTTAGTGTTAGGGTTAGGTTTAGGTTTAGGTAGGGGTAAGGTTAGGGTTAAGGCTAGGTTTACTGTAAAGGGGAGGGCTAGGTTAGGGTTAGGGTTAGGTTTAGAGTTAGAGTTAGTGCTAGGGTTTAGGGTTAGGGTTAGGGTCAAGTTGAGAGTGATTGTTAGGTTTAGGGTTAGGGTTAGGGTAGAGTTACGGTTAGGGTTAAGTTTAGGATTAGGGTAAGGGTTAGGTTTAGGTCAGGGTTAGGGTTAGGATTAGGGATAGGGTTACGGTTGGGGAAAGGGTACGGGGTTCATGTGAGGGTTAGTGTTAGGTTTACAGTTAAGCTGATGTTTCAGGGTGGTACGGTTAGGGTTAGGGTTAGAGTTAGGGTTAGGGTTAGGTTTAGGGTTAGGGCTAGCGTTAGGTGATAGTTTAGGGTTAATTTAGTTTTAGGGTTAGGGTTAGGTTTAGGTTTAGGGTGAAGTTGAGGTTAAGGATGAGGTTTAGGGTTAGTATTAGGTGTTTGGGTTAGTGTTAGGGTTAGGTTTAGGGTTAGGTTTTGGGTTAGGCTTAGGGTTCGGTTTGGGGTTAGGGATAGGGAGAAATGCCTTGTGGTAGCCGTGTTCTGGAAGTGGTACGAGTATGCAGTGTTAGCCTTAAGCTATTGTGAAGGCTCGTTTTGGCCCAGGGAAAGCAAAGCGCCTGGGGAAATCCTAACAAACCCCGGTGCCTTTCCACAGTTCAAAGCGTCTAACTACAGACTCTTTTCCAAATAAGAGAGCGCACAGGCAACAGCAGCCTGCATGTTTCTCAGTGAAAGGAAGAACTCCCTGACTTCATCCAGTCCTCTGAGCAAAGCAGGCATAAGGAGAGAAACTTTTATTCCTTCCTCTTTCCTGCAATGAATTCCTCATTTGCTCTTGCAAACGCAAGGCTTCTTCTGGAAAAGCTACATCGAAGTGCATTTGTAATTCCAGAGGAGCGACGACATAGTTTTAGCCTTAAGAGATTGTGAAAGCACCCAGGGAGAAAAAAAGCCTTTTGTATTCTCTTTCCTGCCTGAACTCGGTCAGTTTCCACTTGCGAAGGCAAGGTTTCCTAGCACAAACTGCAAAGCAGTAAACTCTCTCCTGGCAGAGTAAATCCTATGCAGTGTTGCCCTGACGAGATACTACTGGTACAGTGAGGCCCAGGAAAAGCACAGTGCATAGAGATATCCTAGCAAAGCCATGTGTTTCTCCACATGAATGGATGTCAGTTTCAGTTATTTGCCAAGAACAGAGCTCAGAGGCAACATCAGATTTTGTGTATCTCAGTGAAAAAAAGAACACTCTGACTTCATCCATTCCTCTGACAAAAGCAGTTAGAATGAGATTACCGGCATTGGTTTCACTTTTGTGCAGTAAGCTCGGCATATCTGCCCTTCGCGGTGGGAAGGTTTCCTCCGGAAAACTCCTTTGCAGTAGCCCTGTTCTCGAACTGGAACGAGTATGCAGTGTCGGCATTAAGCTATTGTGAAGGCTCATTTTTGCCCAGGGAAAACAAAGCGCTTGGTGAAATCCTAGCAAACGCCGGTGCATTTGCACAGTTCAAAGTGTGTAACTACACTCTCTTTTGCAAAAAAGACAGCGCAGAGGCAACAGCAGCCTACACGTTTCTCAGTGAAAGGGAGAACTCCCTAGCTTCATCCAGTCCTCTGAGCAAACAACCACGATGAGAGAAACTTTTCTTTCCTTCGTCTCTCCTGCAATGAATTCCTCATTTGCTCTTGCAAACGCAAGGCTTCCTCTGAAAAACGACATCGCAGTGCATTTATCCTTCCAGGGGAGCGACGACATAGTTTTAGCTTTAAGAGATTGTGAAAGCACCCAGGGAGAAAAGGCCTTTTGTATTCTCTTTCCTGCTGATATTTTAGGGTGCTACGGTTAGGGTTAAGGTTAGAGTTAGGGTTAGGGTTAAGGTTAGAGTTAGGGTTAGGTTTAGGGTCGGGGCTAGAGTTAGGCGATAGTTTAGGGTTAGGTTTAGTTTTAGGGTTAGGCTTAGGCTTAGGTTTAGGGTGAAATTTAGGTTAAGGATGAGGGTTAGGGTTTGGTGTTTCGGTAAGGTGAGGGTTAGGTTTAGGGTGAAGCTTAGTGTTAGGGTTATTTTTTCGGGTCAATTTACGATCAGGTATAGGGTTAGGTTTAGGGTTAGAGTTAGGGTTCGGTTTAGGGTTAGGCTTAGGGTGAAGTTGTTAAGGGTGAGGGTTGCGCGTACGTTTAGCGTTGGGGTTAGGGTTAGGGTTAAGGTTAGGATTAAGTTTAGGGTTAAGGTTAGGTTTAGAGTTAGGGTTAGGGTAAGTAATAGGGTTAAGTCGTGGTTAGGTTTACGGCTAGGCTAAGGTTCGAGATAGGGTTATGGTTAAGGGTTGGGGTCAGGTTTAGATGTTAGGGTGAGGGTTAGTGCTAGGTGTCCATTTGAGCTGAGCGTGTAGGGTAAGTTTTAGGGTTAGGATTAGCGTTAGAGTTCGAGTTAGGGTCAGGGCTAGGGTTTAGTTTAGGGTTAGGGTTAGTTTTACGCTTAGGAGTAGGGTTAGGGTCAGGGTTAGGGGGAGATTTAGTGTTATGTTTAGTTTTAGGGTTAGAGTTAGAGTGAAGTTTATGTTAAGCGAGAGGTTTAGGGTTAGGGGTTAGGGTACAGGTTTGGAACAGGGTTAGGGTTAGGTTTTGGCTTAGGTTTAGAGTTAGGGTTAGGTTTAGTGTTAGGTTACTTTTGGTTAGGGTTAGGGTTTGAATGAAGTTAGGGTAGGTTTAGGGCTATGGTTAGGGTGAAATTTTGGTTAAGAGTGAGGGTTCGGTTTAGGGTTAGGGTTAGAGTTAGGGTTAGTGCTTCGGGTTAGGTTTAAGGTTAAGGTTCGGTTTAGGCTAAGGATTAGGGTTAGAGTTAGGGTCGGGTTAGTGTTTCAGTTAGGTTTAGGATAGGGTTATAATTAGGGTTGAATTTAGGGTTCCAGTAAGAGTTAGAGTTAGGATTACAGTTAAGGTGAGGGTTTTGGGTAAGTGTTACGGTTAGGGTTAGAGTTAGGGCTATGTTTAGGGTTAGAGTTAGGGTTAGGGGATAGGGTTAGGTTTAAGTTTGTGGTAGGCTTAAAGTTAGGTTACGGTTAGGTTAGGGTTAGGGTGAGGGTTAGGTTAGGATTAGGTTTAGGGTGAGGCTCAGCGCCAGAGATATTGTAAGGGTTAGGTTTAGGGTTAGAGGTGGGCCAAGGTTAAGGTTAGGGTTAGGTTTAGGGTTAGGGTTAAAGTTAGCGTTAGCTTTGGGTTAGGAATAGGGTGAAGTTTAAGATAGGGTGAGGGTTAGGTTTATGGCTAAGGTTTGGGGTTCGTTTTCAGGTTAGTGTTAAGGTTATGTTTAGGGTTAGGGGTTAAGGTTACGGGTTCTGTTAGTTTTAGGGTTAGGGTTAGATTTTAGGTTAGGATTAAGTTTAGTGTTACGGTTAGGGTTAGGTTTGCGGGTTGTATTAGGCGTTTTGGTTGGGGTGAGGGTTAGGGTTAGGGTCAGAGTTGGGTAGGGTTAGGAGTACGGTTATGGTAAGGTGTTAGGGGTTAGAGTTGTAGTTTATGGTTAGGGTTTATGTGAGGGTTCCGCTTAGGAATTGTGGTTCTGGTCATGGTTAGATTTGGTTTAGGGTTAGGGTTAGGTTTATGATTCGGTTTCGGGTTAGTGTTAGAGTCAGAGTTAGGGTTAAGGTTTGGGTTAGGCTTTGGTGTTAGGGGTGAGGCTTTGGGTTAGGGTTAGGGTTATCGTTATGGCTAGGGGTTCAGGTTAGTGTTCGGGTTAGGGCTAGGTTTAGCATCAGGGTTAGGTTTGGGGATACGGTTAGGGGTTAGCGTGAGGGTTACGGTTAGTTTTAGAGTTAAGTGAGGGTTTAGGGTGTTATGATTAGGGTGAGAGGTAGAGTTTCGGTTAGGTTTACGGTTAGGGTTAGTTGCAGTGTAAGATTTACGTTTAGGTTCCGGATTAGGGTTAGAGTTAGTGTTCTATTTGGGGTCAAGGTTAGAGTGAGTGTCAGGGTTAGGGGTAGGATTACGTCTAGGGTTAGGATTAGGATTAGGTTTAAGGTTCGGTTCAGGGCTATCGTAAGGGTTAGGTTCAGGGTTACAGATGGACTAGCTTTATGGTTCGAATTAGGTTCGAGGTTAGGGTTTGGGTTAGGTTTAGGATTAAGATTAGGGTTAGGGTTTGGATGAAGTTTAGGATAGGGTGAGGGTTATTTTATGGTTAGAGCTAGAGTTTGGGTTTGTGTTGAGGTCAGTGTGAAGGCTAGGTTTAGGATTCGGGTTAGGGTTAGGGGTTATGTTTAGGGTTAGGTTTAGGTTTAAGGTTAGTGTGAAGTTTAGATGAAGGTTGAGGGATAGGATAAGGGTTAGGATTAGGGTTAGGATTATAGATAGTGTTAGACGTTTGGTTCAGGGTGGAGGGTTAGGTTTATGGTTAGTGTAGGCTGATGTTTAGGGTTAATGTTAGCGTTAGCGTTGGATTAGGGTTACCGTTCGTTTAGGGTTAGTGTTAGGGATAGCGTTAGTTTAGGGTTGGGGATATAAATGGTTAAGGGCTAGGGTGACGGTTCGGGTTAGTTGGAGTTAAGGTGAGCTTTTAGTTTAGGTTAATTGTTAAGGTTAGGGTTAGGGTTAGAGTTGGGGTTAGGGTTAGGGTGAAGTTGCAGTTAATAGTGAGGGTTAGGGTTAAGGTTGGAGTTTGGTTTAAAGTTAGTGTTAGGGTTAGGTTTAGGTTTAGGTAGGGGTAAGGTTAGGGTTAAGGCTAGGTTTACTGTAAAGGGGAGGGCTAGGTTAGGGGTTAGGGTTAGGTTTAGAGTTAGAGTTAGTGCTAGGGTTTAGGGTTAGGGTTAGGGTCAAGTTGAGAGTGATTGTTAGGTTTAGGGTTAGGGTTAGGGTAGAGTTACGGTTAGGGTTAAGTTTAGGATTAGGGTAAGGGTTAGGTTTAGGTCAGGGTTAGGGTTAGGATTAGGGATAGGGTTACGGTTGGGGAAAGGGTACGGGGTTCATGTGAGGGGTTAGTGTTAGGTTTACAGTTAAGCTGATGTTTCAGGGTGGTACGGTTAGGGTTAGGGTTAGAGTTAGGGTTAGGGTTAGGTTTAGGGTTAGGGCTAGCGTTAGGTGATAGTTTAGGGTTAATTTAGTTTTAGGGTTAGGGTTAGGTTTAGGTTTAGGGTGAAGTTGAGGTTAAGGATGAGGTTTAGGGTTAGTATTAGGTGTTTGGGTTAGTGTTAGGGTTAGGTTTAGGGTTAGGTTTTGGTTAGGCTTAGGGTTCGGTTTGGGGTTAGGGATAGGGAGAAATGCCTTGTGGTAGCCGTGTTCTGGAAGTGGTACGAGTATGCAGTGTTAGCCTTAAGCTATTGTGAAGGCTCGTTTTGGCCCAGGGAAAGCAAAGCGCCTGGGAAATCCTAACAAACCCCGGTGCCTTTCCACAGTTCAAAGCGTCTAACTACAGACTCTTTTCCAAATAAGAGAGCGCACAGGCAACAGCAGCCTGCATGTTTCTCAGTGAAAGGAAGAACTCCCTGACTTCATCCAGTCCTCTGAGCAAAGCAGGCATAAGGAGAGAAACTTTTATTCCTTCCTCTTTCCTGCAATGAATTCCTCATTTGCTCTTGCAAACGCAAGGCTTCTTCTGGAAAAGCTACATCGAAGTGCATTTGTAATTCCAGAGGAGCGACGACATAGTTTTAGCCTTAAGAGATTGTGAAAGCACCCAGGGAGAAAAAAAGCCTTTTGTATTCTCTTTCCTGCCTGAACTCGGTCAGTTTCCACTTGCGAAGGCAAGGTTTCCTAGCACAAACTACAAAGCAGTAAACTCTCTCCTGGCAGAGTAAATCCTATGCAGTGTTGCCCTGACGAGGATACTACTGGTACAGTGAGGCCCAGGAAAAGCACAGTGCATAGAGATATCCTAGCAAAGCCATGTGTTTCTCCACATGAATGGATGTCAGTTTCAGTTATTTGCCAAGAACAGAGCTCAGAGGCAACATCAGATTTTGTGTATCTCAGTGAAAAAAAGAACACTCTGACTTCATCCATTCCTCTGACAAAAGCAGTTAGAATGAGATTACCGGCATTGGTTTCACTTTTGTGCAGTAAGCTCGGCATATCTGCCCTTCGCGGTGGGAAGGTTTCCTCCGGAAAACTCCTTTGCAGTAGCCCTGTTCTCGAACTGGAACGAGTATGCAGTGTCGGCATTAAGCTATTGTGAAGGCTCATTTTTGCCCAGGGAAAACAAAGCGCTTGGTGAAATCCTAGCAAACGCCGGTGCATTTGCACAGTTCAAAATGTGTAACTACACTCTCTTTTGCAAAAAGACAGCGCAGAGGCAACAGCAGCCTACACGTTTCTCAGTGAAAGGGAGAACTCCCTAGCTTCATCTAGTCCTCTGAGCAAACAACCACGATGAGAGAAACTTTTCTTTCTTCGTCTCTCCTGCAATGAATTCCTCATTTGCTCTTGCAAACGCAAGGCTTCCTCTGAAAAACGACATCGCAGTGCATTTATCCTTCCAGGGGAGCGACGACATAGTTTTAGCTTTAAGAGATTGTGAAAGCACCCAGGGAGAAAAGGCCTTTTGTATTCTCTTTCCTGCTGATATTTTAGGGTGCTACGGTTAGGGTTAAGGTTAGAGTTAGGGTTAGGGTTAAGGTTAGAGTTAGGGTTAGGTTTAGGGTCGGGGCTAGAGTTAGGCGATAGTTTAGGGTTAGGTTTAGTTTTAGGGTTAGGCTTAGGCTTAGGTTTAGGGTGAAATTTAGGTTAAGGATGAGGGTTAGGGTTTGGTGTTTCGGTTAAGGTGAGGGTTAGGTTTAGGGTGAAGCTAGTGTTAGGGTTATTTTTTCGGGTCAATTTACGATCAGGTATAGGGGTTAGGTTTAGGGTTAGAGTTAGGGTTCGGTTTAGGGTTAGGCTTAGGGTGAAGTTGTTAAGGGTGAGGGTTGCGTGTACGTTTAGCGTTGGGGTTAGGGTTAGGGTTAAGGTTAGGATTAAGTTTAGGGTTAAGGTTAGGTTTAGAGTTAGGGTAGGGTAAGTAATAGGGTTAAGTCGTGGTTAGGTTTACGGCTAGGCTAAGGTTCGAGATAGGGTTAGGTTAAGGGTTGGGGTCAGGTTTAGATGTTAGGGTGAGGGTTAGTGCTAGGTTTCCATTTGAGCTGAGCGTGTAGGGTAAGTTTTAGGGTTAGGATTAGCGTTAGAGTTCGAGTTAGGGTCAGGGCTAGGGTTTAGTTTAGGGTTAGGGTTAGTTTTACGCTTAGGAGTAGGGTTAGGGTCAGGGTTAGGGGGAGATTTAGTGTTATGTTTAGTTTTAGGGTTAGAGTTAGAGTGAAGTTTATGTTAAGCGAGAGGTTTAGGGTTAGGGTTAGGGTACAGGTTTGGAACAGGTTAGGGTTAGGTTTTGGTTAGGTTTAGAGTTAGGGTTAGGTTTAGTGTTAGGTTACTTTTGGTTAGGGTTAGGGTTTGAATGAAGTTAGGGTAGGTTTAGGGCTATGGTTAGGGTGAAATTTTGGTTAAGAGTGAGGTTCGGTTTAGGGTTAGGGTTAGAGTTAGGGTTAGTGCTTCGGGTTAGGTTTAAGGTTAAGGGTTCGGTTAGGCTAAGGATTAGGGTTAGAGTTAGGGTCGGGTTAGTGTTTCAGTTAGGTTTAGGATAGGGTTATAATTAGGGTTGAATTTAGGGGTTCCAGTAAGAGTTAGAGTTAGGATTACAGTTAAGGTGAGGGTTTTGGGTAAGTGTTACAGTTAGGGTTAGAGTTAGGGCTATGTTTAGGGTTAGAGTTAGGGTTAGGGGATAGGGTTAGGTTTAAGTTTGTGGTAGGCTTAAAGTTAGGTTACGGTTAGGTTAGGGTTAGGGTGAGGGTTAGGTTTAGGATTAGGTTTAGGGTGAGGCTCAGCGCCAGAGATATTGTAAGGGTTAGGTTTAGGGTTAGAGGTGGGCCAAGGTTAAGGTTAGGGTTAGGTTTAGGGTTAGGATTAAAGTTAGCGTTAGCTTTGGGTTAGGAATAGGGTGAAGTTTAAGATAGGGTGAGGGTTAGGTTTATGGCTAAGGTTTGGGTTCGTTTTCAGGTTAGTGTTAAGGTTATGTTTAGGGTTAGGGTTAAGGTTACGGGTTCTGTTTAGTTTTAGGGTTAGGGTTAGATTTTAGGTTAGGATTAAGTTTAGTGTTACGGTTAGGGTTAGTTTGCGGGTTGTATTAGGCGTTTTGGTTGGGGTGAGGGTTAGGGTTAGCGTCAGAGTTGGGTAGGGTTAGGAGTATGGTTATGGTAAGGTGTTAGGGGTTAGAGTTGTAGTTTATGGTTAGGGTTTATGTGAGGGTTCCGCTTAGGAATTGTGGTTCTGGTCATGGTTAGATTTGGTTTAGGGTTAGGGTTAGGTTTATGATTCGGTTTCGGGTTAGTGTTAGAGTTAGAGTCAGAGTTAGGGTTAAGGTTTGGGTTAGGCTTTGGTGTTAGAGGTGAGGCTTTGGGTTAGGGTTAGGGTTATCGTTATGGCTAGGGGTTCAGGTTAGTGTTCGGGTTAGGGCTAGGTTTAGCATCAGGGTTAGGTTTGGGGATACGGTTAGGGGTTAGCGTGAGGGTTACGGTTAGTTTTAGAGTTAAGTGAGGGTTTAGGGTGTTATGATTAGGGTGAGAGGTAGAGTTTCGGTTAGGTTTACGGTTAGGGTTAGTTGCAGTGTAAGATTTACGTTTAGGTTCCGGATTAGGGTTAGAGTTAGTGTTCTATTTGGGGTCAAGGTTAGAGTGAGTGTTAGGGTTAGGGTTAGGATTACGTCTAGGGTTAGGATTAGGATTAGGTTTAAGGTTCGGTTCAGGGCTATCGTAAGGGTTAGGTTCAGGGTTACAGATGGACTAGCTTTATGGTTCGAATTAGGTTCGAAGTTAGGGTTTGGGTTAGGTTTAGGATTAAGATTAGCGGTAGGGTTTGGATGAAGTTTAGGATAGGGTGAGGGTTATTTTTATGGTTAGAGCTAGAGTTTGGGTTTGTGTTGAGGTTAGTGTGAAGGCTAGGTTTAGGATTCGGGTTAGGGTTAGGGGTTATGTTTAGGGTTAGGTTTAGGTTTAAGGTTAGTGTGAAGTTTAGATGAAGGTTGAGGGATAGGATAAGGGTTAGGATTAGGGTTAGGATTATAGATAGTGTTAGACGTTTGGTTCAGGGTGGAGGGTTAGGTTTATGGTTAGTGTAGGCTGATGTTTAGGGTTAATGTTAGCGTTAGCGTTGGATTAGGGTTACCGTTCGTTTAGGGTTAGTGTTAGGGATAGCGTTAGGTTTAGGGTTGGGGATATAAATGGTTAAGGGCTAGGGTGACGGTTAGGGTTAGTTTGGAGTTAAGGTGAGGTTTTAGTGTAGGTTAATTGTTAAGGTTAGGGTTAGGGTTAGAGTTGGGGTTAGGGTTAGGTGAAGTTGCAGTTAATAGTGAGGGTTAGGGTTAAGGTTGGAGTTTGGTTTTAAAGTTAGTGTTAGGGTTAGGTTTAGGTTTAGGTAGGGGTAAGGTTAGGGTTAAGGCTAGGTTTACTGTAAAGGGGAGGGCTAGGTTAGGGTTAGGGTTAGGTTTAGAGTTAGAGTTAGTGCTAGGGTTTAGGGTTAGGGTTAGGGTCAAGTTGAGAGTGATTGTTAGGTTTAGGGTTAGGGTTAGGGTAGAGTTACGGTTAGGGTTAAGTTTAGGATTAGGGTAAGGGTTAGGTTTAGGTCAGGGTTAGGGTTAGGATTAGGGATAGGGTTACGGTTGGGGAAAGGGTACGGGGTTCATGTGAGGGTTAGTGTTAGGTTTACAGTTAAGCTGATGTTTCAGGGTGGTACGGTTAGGGTTAGGGTTAGAGTTAGGGTTAGGGTTAGGTTTAGGGTTAGGGCTAGCGTTAGGTGATAGTTTAGGGTTAATTTAGTTTTAGGGTTAGGGTTAGGTTTAGGTTTAGGGTGAAGTTGAGGTTAAGGATGAGGTTTAGGGTTAGTATTAGGTGTTTGGGTTAGTGTTAGGGTTAGGTTTAGGGTTAGGTTTTGGGTTAGGCTTAGGGTTCGGTTTGGGGTTAGGGATAGGAGAAATGCCTTGTGGTAGCCGTGTTCTGGAAGTGGTACGAGTATGCAGTGTTAGCCTTAAGCTATTGTGAAGGCTCGTTTTGGCCCAGGGAAAGCAAAGCGCCTGGGAAATCCTAACAAACCCCGGTGCCTTTCCACAGTTCAAAGCGTCTAACTACAGACTCTTTTCCAAATAAGAGAGCGCACAGGCAACAGCAGCCTGCATGTTTCTCAGTGAAAGGAAGAACTCCCTGACTTCATCCAGTCCTCTGAGCAAAGCAGGCATAAGGAGAGAAACTTTTATTCCTTCCTCTTTCCTGCAATGAATTCCTCATTTGCTCTTGCAAACGCAAGGCTTCTTCTGGAAAAGCTACATCGAAGTGCATTTGTAATTCCAGAGGAGCGACGACATAGTTTTAGCCTTAAGAGATTGTGAAAGCACCCAGGGAGAAAAAAAGCCTTTTGTATTCTCTTTCCTGCCTGAACTCGGTCAGTTTCCACTTGCGAAGGCAAGGTTTCCTAGCACAAACTACAAAGCAGTAAACTCTCTCCTGGCAGAGTAAATCCTATGCAGTGTTGCCCTGACGAGATACTACTGGTACAGTGAGGCCCAGGAAAAGCACAGTGCATAGAGATATCCTAGCAAAGCCATGTGTTTCTCCACATGAATGGATGTCAGTTTCAGTTATTTGCCAAGAACAGAGCTCAGAGGCAACATCAGATTTTGTGTATCTCAGTGAAAAAAAGAACACTCTGACTTCATCCATTCCTCTGACAAAAGCAGTTAGAATGAGATTACCGGCATTGGTTTCACTTTTGTGCAGTAAGCTCGGCATATCTGCCCTTCGCGGTGGGAAGGTTTCCTCCGGAAAACTCCTTTGCAGTAGCCCTGTTCTCGAACTGGAACGAGTATGCAGTGTCGGCATTAAGCTATTGTGAAGGCTCATTTTTGCCCAGGGAAAACAAAGCGCTTGGTGAAATCCTAGCAAACGCCGGTGCATTTGCACAGTTCAAAGTGTGTAACTACACTCTCTTTGCAAAAAAGACAGCGCAGAGGCAACAGCAGCCTACACGTTTCTCAGTGAAAGGGAGAACTCCCTAGCTTCATCCAGTCCTCTGAGCAAACAACCACGATGAGAGAAACTTTTCTTTCCTTCGTCTCTCCTGCAATGAATTCCTCATTTGCTCTGCAACGCAAGGCTTCCTCTGAAAAACGACATCGCAGTGCATTTATCCTTCCAGGGGAGCGACGACATAGTTTTAGCTTTAAGAGATTGTGAAAGCACCCAGGGAGAAAAGGCCTTTTGTATTCTCTTTCCTGCTGATATTTTAGGGTGCTACGGTTAGGGTTAAGGTTAGAGTTAGGGTTAGGTTTAGGGTCGGGGCTAGAGTTAGGCGATAGTTTAGGGTTAGGTTTAGTTTTAGGGTTAGGCTTAGGCTTAGGTTTAGGGTGAAATTTAGGTTAGGATGAGGGTTAGGGTTTGGTGTTTCGGTTAAGGTGAGGGTTAGGTTTTAGGGTGAAGCTTAGTGTTAGGGTTATTTTTCGGGTCAATTTACGATCAGGTATAGGGTTAGGTTTAGGGTTAGAGTTAGGGTTCGGTTTAGGGTTAGGCTTAGGGTGAAGTTGTTAAGGGTGAGGGTTGCGTGTACGTTTAGCGTTGGGGTTAGGGTTAGGGTTAAGGTTAGGATTAAGTTTAGGGTTAAGGTTAGGTTTAGAGTTAGGGTTAGGGTAAGTAATAGGGTTAAGTCGTGGTTAGGTTTACGGCTAGGCTAAGGTTCGAGATAGGGTTAGGTTAAGGGTTGGGGTCAGGTTTAGATGTTAGGGTGAGGGTTAGTGCTAGGTTTCCATTTGAGCTGAGCGTGTAGGGTAAGTTTTAGGGTTAAGATTAGCGTTAGAGTTCGAGTTAGGGTCAGGGCTAGGGTTTAGTTTAGGGTTAGGGTTAGTTTTACGCTTAGGAGTAGGGTTAGGGTCAGGGTTAGGGGGGAGATTTAGTGTTATGTTTAGTTTTAGGGTTAGAGTTAGAGTGAAGTTTATGTTAAGCGAGAGGTTTAGGGTTAGGGGTTAGGGTACAGGTTTGGAACAGGGTTAGGGTTAGGTTTTGGTTTAGGTTTAGAGTTAGGGTTAGGTTTAGTGTTAGGTTACTTTTGGTTAGGGTTAGGGTTTGAATGAAGTTAGGGTAGGTTTAGGGCTATGGTTAGGGTGAAATTTTGGTTAAGAGTGAGGGTTCGGTTTAGGGTTAGGGTTAGAGTTAGGGTTAGTGCTTCGGGTTAGGTTTAAGGTTAAGGTTCGGTTTAGGCTAAGGATTAGGGTTAGAGTTAGGGTCGGGTTAGTGTTTCAGTTAGGTTTAGGATAGGGTTATAATTAGGGTTGAATTTAGGGTTCCAGTAAGAGTTAGAGTTAGGATTACAGTTAAGGTGAGGGTTTTGGGTAAGTGTTACGGTTAGGGTTAGAGTTAGGGCTATGTTTAGGGTTAGAGTTAGGGTTAGGGGATAGGGTTAGGTTTAAGTTTGTGGTAGGCTTAAAGTTAGGTTACGGTTAGGTTAGGGTTAGGGTGAGGGTTAGGTTTAGGATTAGGTTTAGGGTGAGGCTCAGCGCCAGAGATATTGTAAGGGCTAGGTTTAGGGTTAGAGGTGGGCCAAGGTTAAGGTTAGGGTTAGGTTTAGGGTTAGGGTTAAAGTTAGCGTTAGCTTTGGGTTAGGAATAGGGTGAAGTTTAAGATAGGGTGAGGGTTAGGTTTATGGCTAAGGTTTGGGTTCGTTTTCAGGTTAGTGTTAAGGTTATGTTTAGGGTTAGGGTTAAGGTTACGGGTTCTGTTTAGTTTTAGGGTTAGGGTTAGATTTTAGGTTAGGATTAAGTTTAGTGTTACGGTTAGGGTTAGGTTTGCGGGTTGTATTAGGCGTTTTGGTTGGGGTGAGGGTTAGGGTTAGGGTCAGAGTTGGGTAGGGTTAGGAGTACGGTTATGGTAAGGTGTTAGGGGTTAGAGTTGTAGTTTATGGTTAGGGTTTATGTGAGGGTTCCGCTTAGGAATTGTGGTTCTGGTCATGGTTAGATTTGGTTTAGGGTTAGGGTTAGGTTTATGATTCGGTTTCGGGTTAGTGTTAGAGTTAGAGTCAGAGTTAGGGTTAAGGGTTTGGGTTAGGCTTGGTGTTAGGGGTGAGGCTTTGGGTTAGGGTTAGGGTTATCGTTATGGCTAGGGGTTCAGGTTAGTGTTCGGGTTAGGGCTAGGTTTAGCATCAGGGTTAGGTTTGGGGATACGGTTAGGGGTTAGCGTGAGGGTTACGGTTAGTTTTAGAGTTAAGTGAGGGTTTAGGGTGTTATGATTAGGGTGAGAGGTAGAGTTTCGGTTAGGTTTACGGTTAGGGTTAGTTGCAGTGTAAGATTTACGTTTAGGTTCCGGATTAGGGTTAGAGTTAGTGTTCTATTTGGGGTCAAGGTTAGAGTGAGTGTTAGGGTTAGGGTTAGGATTACGTCTAGGGTTAGGATTAGGATTAGGTTTAAGGTTCGTTCAGGGCTATCGTAAGGGTTAGGTTCAGGGTTACAGATGGACTAGCTTTATGGTTCGAATTAGGTTCGAAGTTAGGGTTTGGGTTAGGTTTAGGATTAAGATTAGGGTTAGGGTTTGGATGAAGTTTAGGATAGGGTGAGGGTTATTTTTTATGGTTAGAGCTAGAGTTTGGGTTTGTGTTGAGGTTAGTGTGAAGGCTAGGTTTAGGATTCGGGTTAGGGTTAGGGGTTATGTTTAGGGTTAGGTTTAGGTTTAAGGTTAGTGTGAAGTTTAGATGAAGGTTGAGGGATAGGATAAGGGTTAGGATTAGGGTTAGGATTATAGATAGTGTTAGACGTTTGGTTCAGGGTGGAGGGTTAGGTTATGGTTAGTGTAGGCTGATGTTTAGGGTTAATGTTAGCGTTAGCGTTGGATTAGGGTTACCGTTCGTTTAGGGTTAGTGTTAGGGATAGCGTTAGGTTTAGGGTTGGGGATATAAATGGTTAAGGGCTAGGGTGACGGTTAGGGTTAGGTTTGGAGTTAAGGTGAGGTTTTAGTGTAGGTTAATTGTTAAGGTTAGGGTTAGGGTTAGAGTTGGGGTTAGGGTTAGGGTGAAGTTGCAGTTAATAGTGAGGGTTAGGGTTAAGGTTGGAGTTTGGTTTAAAGTTAGTGTTAGGGTTAGGTTTAGGTTTAGGTAGGGGTAAGGTTAGGGTTAAGGCTAGGTTTACTGTAAAGGGGGAGGGCTAGGTTAGGGTTAGGGTAGGTTAGAGTTAGAGTTAGTGCTAGGGTTTAGGGTTAGGGTTAGGGTCAAGTTGAGAGTGATTGTTAGGTTTAGGGTTAGGGTTAGGGTAGAGTTACGGTTAGGGTTAAGTTTAGGATTAGGGTAAGGGTTAGGTTTAGGTCAGGGTTAGGGTTAGGATTAGGGATAGGGTTACGGTTGGGGAAAGGGTACGGGGTTCATGTGAGGGTTAGTGTTAGGTTTACAGTTAAGCTGATGTTTCAGGGTGGTACGGTTAGGGTTAGGGTTAGAGTTAGGGTTAGGGTTAGGTTTAGGGTTAGGGCTAGCGTTAGGTGATAGTTTAGGGTTAATTTAGTTTTAGGGTTAGGGTTAGGTTTAGGTTTAGGGTGAAGTTGAGGTTAAGGATGAGGTTTAGGGTTAGTATTAGGTGTTTGGGTTAGTGTTAGGGTTAGGTTTAGGGTTAGGTTTTGGGTTAGGCTTAGGGTTCGGTTTGGGGTTAGGGATAGGGAGAAATGCCTTGTGGTAGCCGTGTTCTGGAAGTGGTACGAGTATGCAGTGTTAGCCTTAAGCTATTGTGAAGGCTCGTTTTGGCCCAGGGAAAGCAAAGCGCCTGGGGAAATCCTAACAAACCCCGGTGCCTTTCCACAGTTCAAAGCGTCTAACTACAGACTCTTTTCCAAATAAGAGAGCGCACAGGCAACAGCAGCCTGCATGTTTCTCAGTGAAAGGAAGAACTCCCTGACTTCATCCAGTCCTCTGAGCAAAGCAGGCATAAGGAGAGAAACTTTTATTCCTTCCTCTTTCCTGCAATGAATTCCTCATTTGCTCTTGCAAACGCAAGGCTTCTTCTGGAAAAGCTACATCGAAGTGCATTTGTAATTCCAGAGGAGCGACGACATAGTTTTAGCCTTAAGAGATTGTGAAAGCACCCAGGGAGAAAAAAAGCCTTTTGTATTCTCTTTCCTGCCTGAACTCGGTCAGTTTCCACTTGCGAAGGCAAGGTTTCCTAGCACAAACTACAAAGCAGTAAACTCTCTCCTGGCAGAGTAAATCCTATGCAGTGTTGCCCTGACGAGATACTACTGGTACAGTGAGGCCCAGGAAAAGCACAGTGCATAGAGATATCCTAGCAAAGCCATGTGTTTCTCCACGTGAATGGATGTCAGTTTCAGTTATTTGCCAAGAACAGAGCTCAGAGGCAACATCAGATTTTGTGTATCTCAGTGAAAAAAAGAACACTCTGACTTCATCCATTCCTCTGACAAAAGCAGTTAGAATGAGATTACCGGCATTGGTTTCACTTTTGTGCAGTAAGCTCGGCATATCTGCCCTTCGCGGTGGGAAGGTTTCCTCCGGAAAACTCCTTTGCAGTAGCCCTGTTCTCGAACTGGAACGAGTATGCAGTGTCGGCATTAAGCTATTGTGAAGGCTCATTTTTGCCAGGGAAAACAAAGCGCTTGGTGAAATCCTAGCAAACGCCGGTGCATTTGCACAGTTCAAAGTGTGTAACTACACTCTCTTTTGCAAAAAAGACAGCGCAGAGGCAACAGCAGCCTACACGTTTCTCAGTGAAAGGGAGAACTCCCTAGCTTCATCAGTCCTCTGAGCAAACAACCACGATGAGAGAACTTTTCTTTCCTTCGTCTCTCCTGCAATGAATTCCTCATTTGCTCTTGCAAACGCAAGGCTTCCTCTGAAAAACGACATCGCAGTGCATTTATCCTTCCAGGGGAGCGACGACATAGTTTTAGCTTTAAGAGATTGTGAAAGCACCCAGGGAGAAAAGGCCTTTTGTATTCTCTTTCCTGCTGATATTTTAGGGTGCTACGGTTAGGGTTAAGGTTAGAGTTAGGGTTAGGGTTAAGGTTAGAGTTAGGGTTAGGTTTAGGGTCGGGGCTAGAGTTAGGCGATAGTTTAGGGTTAGGTTTAGTTTTAGGGTTAGGCTTAGGCTTAGGTTTAGGGTGAAATTTAGGTTAAGGATGAGGGTTAGGGTTTGGTGTTTCGGTTAAGGTGAGGGTTAGGTTTAGGGTGAAGCTTAGTGTTAGGGTTATTTTTTCGGGTCAATTTACGATCAGGTATAGGGTTAGGTTTAGGGTTAGAGTTAGGGTTCGGTTTAGGGTTAGGCTTAGGGTGAAGTTGTTAAGGGTGAGGGTTGCGCGTACGTTTAGCGTTGGGGTTAGGGTTAGGGTTAAGGTTAGGATTAAGTTTAGGGTTAAGGTTAGGTTTAGAGTTAGGGTTAGGGTAAGTAATAGGGTTAAGTCGTGGTTAGGTTTACGGCTAGGCTAAGGTTCGAGATAGGGTTAGGTTAAGGGTTGGGGTCAGGTTTAGATGTTAGGGTGAGGGTTAGTGCTAGGTTTCCATTTGAGCTGAGCGTGTAGGGTAAGTTTTAGGGTTAGGATTAGCGTTAGAGTTCGAGTTAGGGTCAGGGCTAGGGTTTAGTTTAGGGTTAGGGTTAGTTTTACGCTTAGGAGTAGGGTTAGGGTCAGGGTTAGGGGGAGATTTAGTGTTATGTTTAGTTTTAGGGTTAGAGTTAGAGTGAAGTTTATAATACTATCTCTCTATG